>NC_072734.1:79931047-80124652 GCF_026930045.1 Uloborus diversus | reverse complement strand
AGGTTTCAGACAGTTTATGGTGTAATGTAATTTCAGAAGAATAGAACAGAAAGCTTCCCACAAACAGGATGAAAAATTACTGTCATTCACAAAGCGTCAAAGCAAGTTATAAGTTATGGCATCTCTTTGTTTTACCTTTTTCATCTGCCATTAGACGGGTTGCAGCGTCGCCCATAGTTTACTGGAGTTGCGAATTGCGAAATATTGATTTTTGAGATGATTTGTTTTTATTTTCATTCTTAAATTTTAATAAATTATTATTTTCTTTTTTGGCAACGGGAATTAAAAGAAAATTCAGAGTGTGTATTTTTTTTTTTTAAATCAGACAAAAAGAACTGTGCTGACAATTTTGACAAAACTTACCTTAAAAGACATTTTACTATTTATTTTCTAAAGTATACTTATTATTACTCTAATTTTTGGCAACGGGGGAAAAATAAAACCTGAGGTGCTTTGTTTTAACCCAAAAGAAGGAACAAAAAAACATTTTTTTAAATAAAATTTATTTATTTTGCTGTGTTTCTTATTTTTTTACTCATTTATTTTATTTATTTTTTTCGAAAGTAATTGAAGATTTTTGAGGGGGGGGGGAGTATATTACCTGCATTGTTTAAAAGATGCTATTACTTTATTTGTTTGTTTATTTATTTTTGCGTACCTACTTCATTTGATGAAGGAGAGAGTAGAGAGGCATATTATGTTTATAAAAGTCAGCTTAAAATGTTAAAAAGGTGTGTTTGGTATAATTTGAAATTTTAGCTAATTAAAGAATATTGATTAGACACTAGAAAGTTGATGTTGGTATATGGGAAAGTAGGCTCGTTTAGTTTTGAGCGGAACTTTTTGTTTATTTTAAAGTTCTCGGTCATCCTTCTCTTCCTGGATAAGAAGACTTTATTTGTAGGCAATGATAAACCATGTCTCATATAGAAAGGGAATCGATTGCGGAATTTTGCTTTCAAGAGGACTGTTCTTACACGCGTTAATGCTGTTAATGGTGAAACGGACAATTTTTGCAAAAATCGAATTCTCCAAACATGAAACCGTTTTACATACGCTCATGAACAATGAAACATTTTGTTCTAAAAAGTAATCCTTGACCACGTTGACATAAACAAATTCAAAGTTTTATTTTGAGCTACCAAGATAGCTTTATCATTATTTGCTATGCCAGATGCCTGACGTTTATCTGAAATCATTCAAACGTATCGTTTTTTGTGATTGGTAGATACGAGTCACGTGATCCTTTTTTAATTTCATTGAATAACTCCCTCCCCCCCCCCAAAAAAAAAATTACACAATCTTAATTTATGCATTAAAATTCAAAAAAAGAGAAAACAATCATCCCGAATTTTTTATTAAAAAAAATAACCGTCTTTGACATAAGAAAATACGTCATAACTACAACGTTATGGTAGCAGAAGTAAACTTTCGCCAAAAATACCTTTTCACCAGAAATATATAATAACCTCTACAAATTTACATTATTTCGATCTATCAACACCTCTAAGTTTAAGTCTATCTCAATTTGTTCCGAAGTTATTTAAAGACTTCTGGATTTTTCTCAAGTTCACTATTTTATTTAATTTTAAAGGCTTAAGTATGTTGATTTTGAATGAGGATGTGTTAAGGTACGTGTTTTCCTGCTGAGATAGGGGACAAAAAATAAGAAATAATGGAGTTATCGAAGTATTTTATTTTATTGGAATTTTCAATGTCATTTAATGGGTTTTTGAAATTATTTTTAATATAAATGGAACAATTTGTCTTTCTTTTTTTTCGTTTGTGGTCTTTTTATATTTTAAAGGAAGACTAAAATTTGCCACGACTTAGCTACCGTAGCGCCGCCGACTTTTAAGCATTGAGATGGATTAATAATCTTTTTGAATAAAATTTAGTATAAATAACGAATCAGATATTGTAAATTGAAATGAATGCAAATTTGTAGCTTTTAGAAACATGTCGTCCTTGATGCCTTTCATTTGTCTGAAGCAAATTCTAACATTTTTTTTTTTTTTTTGTTTTAAAAATGCTCGAAGGCCCGAAATCATTATAAAAAACAGCTACAGACTCAATAAAAACATGAACTTTTCATAACCAATGAGTAAATAAAATCCCGTCCATCATAATTCACTCGATTTTTAGCTAGGAGCAAAACAACGTACAAAAGCTCTCCCTGCCCCGACTCAAGTGGGAACAAAGTGGTTCCGAGTGCGTGTTTTCCATGTCCACCATCTGTCCGCGCGGGCCGAACAACCAATAAGGAAGCATTATTGGCTAACAAGGGAAGAGCCGCCTCCTTTGTTGCGGCCAATCTGCAGTGGGAGCTAAGGGGGCCACTTAGCATAAAAGGGGGAGGGCAGCTGCAGACCGCCGGCTAATATGATCACGGTGGAGGTGTCGATGAGCCGGGAGGGATTTATGGGATGTGTGGTTCCAGGTAGAGGCGCTTTTATTCTTTCTCTGCAGAGGATGCTATTTTTTCTCCACTTTTGCGAACAATCGTAGGTTTCCAGACAATTGCACATGGGAAGCTGTTTATTTGTTACAGTAATGATTGATACACAAACAAAAATGCAAAAAGTAAAAAGAAAGAAAAGGTATGTAATTTTTCTGAAGAGAAGGCATGACATAGCCTTCGACATAGTTAACAGGGTCACTGCTTCATTTTCAGGGTTCGAAACCACATTTACACACGAACGCACAACAATAATAATAATAATAATCTGAATTTTTGACATCTTGAATTCAAATTATATTTTTCGCAATCACGAATGTGTGTGGGCAGGCAGATGTAAGTGTGCGTGTGTATGTGTGGGGTATAATCGCAATCGCACAGGAGGAGCGGATTCCGGTGAACAGTGCTGCTGGTGACCAGCAGCTGAGAACCAGCACTAGAGGAGCAGTACTTGCAGAGGCTGGTTGACGGTGCTGCTCGCAGTTGCTCAGTTCCAAAAATCAAGGGACCTCATTCAACGGTCAAGTGAAAACAATAAACAATTCGTAATTGCTCAGAACAGAGAGAGAGAAAGAAAGAATAAATTATTAGTTAAAATATTGATGTAATTAAAAATTTATATTTTTTGCTTTTAACTGAAAAGACTTATAAGGTGAGTGCTCCAAATAAGACCATGTAGAACAATAAGGCCAAACCTTCATTTTTCTATGTAGGATAGCAAAAAATTCGCTAGATTGTGATTTATCATCATTAGAAAGCCAAACGTAATAAAACGATATCACAAGCAGTTTGTTATCAACAGTCAAAAATTTAGCAACAGTTATTACAAAAGACTCTTGTGAAAATTGCCTGATCTTATTTTACAATAAACTTTGTTTCTTCATGGTTCAGTGAATGCAATTTCCTAGTATATAAAAAAAAGCTAATTATTCTAAAAAGCCTAATTTATTGTATGTTGACGGAATCAAAAAGAAAAATGTCGCTGTGTACTGTCATTTTTCTCTTTCGTGATTTGATAACCCTAGAAAAGTATGATTGGCATTATTACGATTCCGGTATCCTTATTAATACACCGAAGGATCGGGTGCAGGTTATGATCCTTTTCTGCATTATGTTGCACACATGTAAACGAACTATGCACAGGATTGAACAAAAAACAGAAAATAACAGCCCGAATGTGACGACTGATCTTTCAACTTTCCATTGAAATAAATATGGAATTTCTGATATTGTTTTGAGTTTCATCAACTGTGGTTTAATACATTTTTATGTCGGAAATAAAGAATTTACTTATCTGTAATCTCCTATTTATTACTGAGCACATGGTTTGCCTTCCCATTTCAATCACTATAAAAGTTTTCACCAATTCATAACATTGTCACATTGGTTAACACGAACGTTTTTTACATTGGACAAAAAATGAACTTTTCACAAACAAGCATTAACTTTATTTGAAAAAGTTGTTTCATTTCAACAAATAAATAGTTTATTTATATTTAGATAATTTCCTTACATGAATACAAAATCTAAATCTCTGTTTTTTGATGTTCGCTTTCTTCTCTTGATCAAAACAGTGGACTATTATTAAGAGGACCGAAAACATTTAATTGATTCTCAATTTAAAGAAATGTTTTTTCCTACTAAATTTAAGTTGAGATGTATCATAGCTTTGGAAAGAAAAAAAGAAATATCTCATAAAAACAAATTACTGCGAATTTTTTATTTTTCATTTTTTTGCATTTTTGTTATTCATTGTATAAGCTTACTCATTTGGTTTCCGCTGAAAAAAAAAGGCGCGAAAAAAACGTCAAATTCCATTTCTTCAAATAATTTCTTCAAAAAAAAAAAAAAAAAAAACAGTAGGAGGGAGGAGGGTCACTTGTCAACAATTTCTTCTTTTTCAAAAAATATTATCAATTTCTTAGTGCAAAAATGTCCCCATGATTGAATAGTCTTTTCTTTGTATCATGTAATTTTTTGAGATTTTTTTAAAAAAATATTTCTTTACTTTATGGTATTTTTAAAAAATGCCTTTAATTGTGAACGGGCCTGGGGCCCATATGAACGCTATTAAAAAAATGCAGGACAAGCATCATATTAAAAAAAGAAAAAAAAAGAAAGAAAGAAACTCTTAAATATTAAACATATATGTTTATACCAATTAAATTGAAAGGTTTGTAGCCTATGTTACGTCAGTTTTAAATTGTACAGTAATTGTGTCACAGGAAAAATATTTTTTTTCCTGTATTTTTAACAACTTACTGTTGAATTTTAAAGCGTTTTGTAATTTTGTATCTATACTAGTTTTTTTTTTTTTTTTTTTTTTTTTAATTGTATGTAAATGCATAAGTTGTTGCTGAAGATGATTTCCTCTTCCCTCAGAATAAACCCTTTAACAGAATTGGCTACGTTAATTGGGGACACTGGTGTAAAAAAACAAAATAAATAAAATATTTTCATTACAAATTCTTAAGATGAAACACTCCTCCCCCCCCCCCTCTGATTCTCGCAAATTCGTTTAAAAACTGCGTCATTAATAAAGAGCGAAAAGTTTCAACTAGAACCGCTGGTTGTTGCAGCTAATTTTAAGTCTCTTTCAATAACAACGCATCAAAAAATACATAAAATTTTGAGAACTGACGGCACGTCTTTGAATATGCATTTCCTTTTCCCTCTGATTCCATTTCATTCAATAAAATAATCTGATGTCATTAAGAAACCGTTAACATAAGCTCGTATTTCGCTAACTGAATTGAATTCGCAATTTTTTCCCCTCCCTCCGACAAAGCTTGGAAAACGTCAAAATCAGAAACAAGCGAAAAGATTTTCTTTCAGTTGATCAAGATGAAGAAAAGAAAACTAATCGCACAAAGAACCGGAGAAATTCCAGAAAGAGTAAGAAAAATGGCAACCGAAAGAAGCGTAAAATCCCTAAAGACCACCAAGTTCCCACCTCTCAAAAATCCAATCCGAATCAGTAAAAAAGTGCTACCTCCCCCTCTCCCCCATCCTTCTTTTATGTCCGTAACAGCAGTAGGTATTGGACGGAAAAGGAAGAGTCTGCAAAGGGCGTCGATTTGATGGGATTCCCTGGCGATAGACAAGGCGGTCCTGCCTAGACAAAGGGACGAGGAACGAAAGACTTTCTCTCAGTCCACACAAACAGAAGTCCTTCCACAACAAACAGAAAGAGAGAGAGAGGGATGGATGGAATTCATCCGGGCTCTCGCCGTCATCCCCACAAAAGGCAGACATCAACTCCACGTCGCCATGGGACCGCCGGTCTTTTGAGCGGGTAAATGGAAAACCTAAAAGGATGAGAGCGATGGAGAGAGAAGCGAAAGTCATCAGGAGCCCGTCCTGAAAAGGAAGATCTGGAGCAAGCGAGATGGAGAGAGAGAGAGAGAGGTTTGCGCTGCCACCCGGGGGAATTCCAGGGATCTTTTATTGAAACAGTGAAGGCTGGGATGTCTGGAGCACAAAAGCGCACAATCAAACCTCACAGGATCGTCCTGAGAGTTGGTCTACCCCCGTCATCTGCCGGCCCAGTTGCATAAGCACATCGATTAGCTCTGGTGAATGCTCTCCCGGCAAGACGCGGTCAATGCTTATACAGAGACACAAATGCATTTGCTCAGGACTGTTATCTCGCAACCATCGGCGACCGCTGGGTGCTTCGGACACGGAGAAGAAACAGCAGTAACAAGAAGGTATTCAAGGAAATTTGCCATCAGCAGATTTCGAGGCAATCAGTATGTTTTTTTTTTTTTTTTTGGAAAAATAGCGGCATACCACTACATTGAACAATAGAGTTCTTGTCCAGTAAAATAAATTTAAAGGTGGAAAGCTTAAAAATCGACGAGTTACCTTTATATTTTAGAAACTTTCAATAAGTTGTCCTGTTTCAGAATTCTCAACCTTGTTAAAAAAAAAAAAAGCGTTGACCAGAATCGAAGAAAATTTTAAGTTAAATATCATTACGTGAAGATCAGAGCTCTGTTTCCGCTATTTTATAGGAAAGTACCGATCAAAGTTTAAGAAATTCTTCATCTTTTTTGAGCAATCAGGATTACTTATTGCTTTCATTTGACCGTCCTTGATGTCCGGTCCCTTTTTCAGAATGGACCAGGGGCCACTGCAGCACCGCCGCGTCCACCGGAGGACGGAGCTGCTCCTCTGATCCTAGCCTCCACTAGCAGCACTGTCCACCGGAATCCCCTCCTCCTAGGTGGTGGCATCCATATCCTGCATACACACACTCCTACATACACACACGTAATCGCCCAGGAGGAGGGGCAGGCTTGGGAGGACATGAGCCGTTTTCAGAAACAATAGCCTGCAATGAGTAGGGTCCTGTCGCAACTCGTGATTGCGAAAAACATAATTCAAATTCTAAGTGTCAGAATTCAAATTATATATATATATATATATATATATATATATATATATATATATATATATATATATATATATATATATATATATATATATATATATGTTATATTTTTAATATTTCAAGTGAAGACAATTATTAAATGAATGTAACAGTTTCTATATGGCTGCTTCGTAAGAAAAAATAAATAAGTAAAACGTCCAATTAATGCTGATTGAAGAGAAAATTGTTCTTCCAATATAGCATGTCTTTAGGAATCAAAATTGTATAGTGAATAGAAACTTAGATACACTGTAAAAAAATTCCGAAACGTTACTGGTAATGTCCATGGAACGTTTCGGGTTTTCACAAGTTTTCGCCAATTTCCTGCGAAAATTAAGTATCTTTGTCAGAAAGTTTCCTGAATTACTCAAAGTTGCACGAAACCTGACTTCTCACTACTGTTGGGAAAAATATTTTTAACTACCTGTTTCAACATTAAATGAACGTATTTATTAAGTGTATCAGCTTTAAAGCGATTATGGCCCATCCAGATTGACTCAGCTCCCTATGAGAGCGAATAAGTTTCTGGATTCCGTAGCTTTGCAAGAATTGAAAGCAAGTGAGATGCTTGGCAATTCTGCCTTAGCGTTGGCCCTAGTTGCAATAATGCTTTAAGAGTTTTCCTGACAAATGAGGAAGGCGCCAAGCAACTACTTAAAACTTAAGTTTCCTCTGATGATTCTAGAAATATTATTGGCTTTAATCGAAGATGTTTCTGTATAATTTAGAAAGATTTAAGGATGATTTCAGGAAGGTCCTGACTTTTAGCGGAAAACATTCCTGTTTTTTGCAAGATATGTTACTGGCAGAAATTGGGCTGATATGCCCATTATTTTCCAGGAACGTTCCTAAATCGTTTTTACAGTGAAAAAAAGAAATAAAACAGCATGTTAATGCACAAATAAGCAGGAAAAAACTGCATACACGTGTTTCAGGGTTACAAGGAAACTTTTTTCCAATACAGAAAAAAGTGAGCTTATGGATGAGAAGAATTCCGACAAAAGCCAGAAACTTAGATGTTGATGCTATTCGACTTTGAAATTTATAATCGCAGTAGTTGAGATATGAAAACCCTTTTAAACATATCAAAATGTTTTTTTTTTTTTTTAATTCTAAAATAAAAATTAAAAAATAACACTTTTATTTGCCACAATACTATATATTTTGGACAAAATGGAAAGCTACATGCTGAAAAGTTTAGATATGATTAATGAGTTTCGTTGAATATTTGCTAGCATCCCCCCCCCCCATATACAACTTCAAAATAGATGGCTTCAGACTTCGATTGTTAAAGTTCTGCAAACGATAATACTAATTAGTCGAGTTATCACGAAAGAAAGAAATTCAAACAGATGAAGTTACGAAGATTTGGCAATTGAAAGCTAACAGGAAATTCGTTCAAGAAAATTCGGCAGTTATTTATCGAGCAGAGAAATGTTTGTATACAGCGGCGCAGCGAAGGGGGGTTTGAGGGGTGAAAACACCTATCAGAGGCATTGATTTTAACATAAATGTGCATCCTAATACAGTTGCTTTAACAAATGAAAAGAAAGTTTTTGATCAAAAAACCCCTCCAGAAGGTTTTTTTTTTTTTAAATTTAAAAACCCTCCCTTTTTTTTGTGACTACGCTAGTGCTTGTATATACGAAAAAACTCAGCTAACGGAGCCAGCGAATGAGGAATAAGTCTGATGACTGACTCATCTAAAAAACTGAAGAGGACCCAACAAATTAACATTCCCTGAAGTTCGTTGGTCCATTATGGTACTCTACATTTTCCTTCTTACATTACCCTTCTTTTAACTACTACTATATTTAACCTATTATTCATTGAAAAAAATAACTATTACACGATATTCACTTTCCGCAAGATATTTTAATAACACTGTTTTATTTATTTGAATTGTTTCTCCCAAAAAACTTCTGTCGAGTACGTCAAAGGATAACTTTCATTCAGTGCTTTCCGTATTTCAATTACGTTTCACATAACACGAAAATCCTCTTGGCAATAAAAAAAAAAGATAGGAAAAAATCGCTGGAATATCAAAGAACTTTCGTAACAATATCCCGAAGATTTTCCTTTTTCTAAAACCGTTAAAGAACTCAGCAGACCTTTTTCCACTTCAAGAAAAACCTCGCAACATTTTAGGAGTTCCGTCCTAAACAAATCCTGGCTCTTAATCTCGTCTTCATAATTATTCAACCGGCTCTTAAGTTCCCTTCCACAAACACCAAAGAAAGTCCCTGCATCCAGCGCCATCTTATTTTTTACCATTTCTCTTTTTCTCCTTTGCAAGTTCCCATCGTGTAAAGAGCGTCGCAGGCATTTTTAACTTTCCAAAGGACTTCACGTCGTATTTGTTTTTATCGAAAAGAATCTTCTTTTTTTGTTCGCCCTTCCACTTCCACATCTAGTGCTTTCGGGCGTTTCTTTTCCTGCGAAGACACGCTCTAATAGACGGAAGAGATTTCCTCGCATCAACGTATGCATATATCCATGTACCTTGCCGCGTATAAATAAATATATATATATATATCCTTCCACGTGTGAGTGAACGTATAGATATATATCCTCGCCGGAGATTTTGCTGCTGCAGGCGAAGCAGAAGTCACTCGCATTTGCATCCACTGCGAAAGGAGATTGAAGTGAGAGTCAACAAAGGGAGCACGGGTGGGGGTGGTGGAACACCTTTCACAGGGTTATTTTGCTCTTCGGTTGTTCTTTCGCTTCTTTTCGGTGTTTTAAGGCACGGGCGGAGATTGGTGGCTTGGCGTCGTCAATCGCCCTGCGGCCAAATAAGTGCGCTGCGGCCCCATCATCAGTTGTCGCAGTCCCTCGGGTCGCTTTGATGGGGGCCTGTGAAAGATCAGGCTGCCAGAATTGGCTCTTCTTCCCATTTTGTCCAACAATTTCATTCAGCTGACATTTTGAAAAGATAACAAAATGTATTATGAGATGTCCATTGGACGTAAATAACTGAAATATGCATCAAAAACCATACAATTTAATATGCACTATCCCCATTTCGAAGACTAAAGTATAATTTCAAAATCTGTCTGCTAAATCCTCTTATCTATAATAGCCGATAATCGAGTAACCCGCGTGTTTCAACAATGAAACTCGCGCCATGGCATGATAATTTGATAATATGCTTTGGTAATGTTTAACGTGCAGGGAAAGGCTTTATCGTGACAAGGCTGAACTCGATCCGGTTATTTAACTGTTTTACTGGTAAGACTCATTTCAGGGGAATGAAGAAACGGAAACGTGGTTGAAAACTAACGCTATCCACTGGAGTTTAGGGTTAATTCACTGAAGTTAGGGTTAAAATTTCAAGTGTCAAAATATCATCAAACAGGCAATGGCTTCGTTCAAATACAGAAAAGTAGAAGCAATTTTCACTCGTCATACCTTGACGGGCGACTTTTTAGTATTTAAATAAATCCCATTATTATTACTTTTATACGAGTGAAAGGTGAACACTAAGGCTTCCTACACACGAGGCGGTTAGTGCAATCAACCTTTCAAAAAGGTTGTTTGTCAACTATAGTCAACTGGCGTCTTTCGTTGTCTTCACACGAGGAAACTTAGTTGAATCAATTTTTCGAAAAAGCTGCCTGTCAACTAATTAACAGGCGCTTTTTGCTGTCTTCACACGAGGCAATTTAGTTGAATCAACTTTTCTTTTTACTTGAGCAGCTGCTCCACAACGCTGTGAAAACTGAACCGAATCGACTGTCAACTAGTTTACTCGTGTGTAGAGCAAACGCTTGGCAATGTCCCAATTTGTGTAATAATCTAAAAAGTTGATTACACTTATCGGGATGAGAGTGGTAGCGGCACATGTGGCTGGTGTGATGGGCGCACCAGGCGCAGTTGACTGTCGTGGGAGGGATGACGGGTGATTCTTTCAATTTTCTACATGGTTACGCTTCCTAATAACCACTCGTTCGAAGGTTGATTCAACTAAGTTGGATCTTGGTAAGGAGGTCTGAATGTCACTTTTTAAGGGGGGGGGGGGTTCAGAGGGTTGCAAGGATTTCAAAAAATACTTGCAGTCAAAAATAATAATATAAAAGTAAAGTGATTATTCATATTTATTTCGTAAACTTTAAACCTTTTTATGCAGCTTTTGCATCGGTAGTAAGCAAGAGAAATAATCTTCGCTGATTGCGCTCTTATCTACCTCTCTAGCACACTCGTTCAACTGCTGGGTATCGACCCTGTAATGTTTTCTTTTCCGCGTAGCTTTTGGTAACATAAGGAAACGTAGTTTGCAAGAAAGCTAAAATAAATGTGCAATGTATAATATTGATTTTTATCAAGTAAAATTAAAAAAAAAAAAAAAATCATAAAACTGTAATGTTTGTTTTTCCCCCATATCTTTTAGTAACAGAATGAAACATAATTTACAAGAAAGTTAAAATGAATGTAGGGTAGACCGGGGCACGTTTACTCATCGGGCACGTTTACGCAGTGCCCTTTTTCGAAAACGAGCTATAACTGGAGAGCCAACAGTCATACCAGATTGATGCTGCTCCCTATCAAATATTCTCACAAGTTGTTGAGCATCAGTCGAACTTTGGTTTAGCATGCGGATAGAAAAATCTGTTTTCTACCAAGTCGAGTAAATTTTGTGTTAAACGTTTCGAAGCTTATTGTGAATAAATAATACGTTGTCAAGAACAAATAAATATATAAAAATGAGCACTATTTTATCATTTTCTGAGAATTGTATTTTTGTGGACAGAAAAGTTATTAAATTTTGTTGCACATTAAAAATAAATCAAAACTTGCCGGCAGGGCACGTTTACGTTTTTTCATCGGGGCACATTTGCGTAACGTTCTTAATGTGTCTTACTACTCTGTCTTACTTCTAAACGGGCCTCGGACGCTTTTTTCGCTCTGTACTGTTTCAAACCTTTCGTATTTTCAGGTTATTTAATTTTAAAAATAATCATTCATTTTAAATTAAGTAAAAGATTCGTATCTTATAGCTTACAATTATAGAGGGATGTCTTCGTGCTTGTTCAGCTTTAACTTTATACACTGTTCTGCCTCTGATACATTTTTCAAAGATGGTAAGACATTATGTTCACACAGAACCACGTTAGATGTCAAAATAATGAAAAAGCTTATCAATAATCCAAGTACTTTTCCCAGTAAGCCTTCTACATCATCACATACGGACTACCCCTAGTGAGATCATTTGAAAAAGTAGGACCAAAGCTTTAAGAACCAGGAAAGGAAAAAAAAAAGAGAATGCTCACAATCCTAACTGATACTGTAAAGAAGCCCTCAGACAAGAGCAGTTAAGCTACAAAGAAAAAAAAATGGGCAGAAAAAAAAGGAGAAATTACTTTAAAATTTACAAGTTTCTATTGAAGCAGAAATAGAAGATATCAAAGAAAAAAATATGAAACCGAAACCTGCGACAGGGAAAAGTTAGTACACTCTGTAAAAAGGAAATTAGTGAACGATTCTGTTTACGAAATAGAGAATTGCGCTTGCATCTATTGTTTGAAAGCACAGAACTAATCGAAAAAAGGACAAGACAGGGTTCAACGTCTTAGATGTCAAAACGCAGTCCCATGACAAGTATGCGAAAAGAAATACTTTATTTTTGTTAGTAAAATCTAACAGTGATGAAGACGATGACTAAATAGTTTCCTTTTAATATGTCCAATGATTTTAGTTTAGCCTATAAAATGATCTTAATTAATTATTTGTGATTTTCTTATTTTTAAAGTGTTTTAAGAGAAATAAAATATTTAAATTTGGTTAAATATTTTTTTCACTTACTATTTGGTATCATTTTTAATATGCATAAACGTCCCCCACCCGATGCGTAAACTTGCCCCCTATTCGGGGCAAGTTTACGCAACCGACTTGGACCAAAAAGCTTTTTTTTTTTTTTTTTTTTTTTTTTTTTACGGTTAAAAACATAAGCTGAGCAACAACTGAATATACAAATTCTGACTTCATTAACTGCTTCATAAAACCTCAATGTCTAAAATTTCCTATGTTCAAACATAAAAATTAGAAAATTCATTGAATACAATCCTCGTAAATGTGCCCCGGTCTACCCTATCTTGTGCAATATTGCATTGTACTGTGCTTATTTTTAATTGTTGATTCATGGGGGGGGGGCTGTAAGGCTTCCTTTTCCCCATAGCTTTTATTAACTCAATTTACACGAAAATTGAAGAGAAATGTTCATTGTGAAATATTGCACTGTATTTTGCATATTTTTAAGATGCTAAGTTAGGGGGAAAAATCTGTAAGGTTTCCTCTCCCCCATAGCTTTCAGTAACACAATTAAACGCCCATGTAATATTGTTTTCAAAGCTGTAGGTTTTAAAAAAATATAACATTGTAACGGACGTTTCCTTTTCGACATAGCTTTTAGTATCAGAAGGAAACGTAATTTACAAGGGTTAAAATAAATGTTCACCATAATATTGTTTTGGATAATTTGACGATTGTGAAAAAAATGTGCCGCAGTAATGTTTCCTTTTCCCATAGCTTTTAGTAACACAATAAATCGTAATTTACAACAAAGTTTAATTTTCACCATGCAATATTGCTGCCTTTGTCGGATATCTTTTAATTCATAGGCTCACTTCTTTTGCATTAAAAAGGGGCGTACTTTGCAACGCCGAAACACGTGTGTGCGAATTTGGGCAATAAAACGTTGTTATTTTAAATTTTATTTTTCTGCACAAAGGTAGTATTTATTTATTTCGTATTGCTTTGTATACAGAAGTTGTCTATTTTGAAAGAAAAAAAATGTCACTGTATCGTTTCCTTTTCCCCATAACTTTTAGTAACACAATGAAACTTAATTTACAGCGAAGTTAAAATCGATGTTCACGGTGCAATATTAACCAAAGCATGCAATAGCACCCAGACATGCAATATTTATACCCAAGTTGTCTATTTTGAAAGAAAAAAAATGTCACTGTAATGTTTCCTTTTCCTCATAACTTTTAGTAACACAATGAAACGAAATTTACAGCGAAGTTAAAATAAATGTCCACGGTGCTATATTGCCTTGTGCATAATACGGGATATTTCACAGCAGTTGAATGTTGTGGACCCTGCATTTCACCAACTTTGAACATCAGTATGTATTACATTGAAATTTAGAAATTAGTTCTCTTTTAGCAATGAAAAAGTCAAACCAAGAAACAGACTGAAACTAAAGCAAAGTTTTGATGCAAGAGTAAATTAAGTACATAGTTATAACAAAAAAAAAAAAAAAAGTGTCATGTGGCGAGCTCTAAGCATGAAAATTCATCAAAACTAAAATCCACTCCCTCTATTTATCTTACAATGCTATTAGTGTTATTTATTTTTTTTAAATTTCTTTTTCAACATGGATAAATTACATATAAAACGAATACGATTTTTTCCAATGAATATTAAATATTTTTGAACTTAAAAACTCCATCGCAGTAAAATGTTTGTTGTTGCAAACTCTACAATTTGTATTAGTTGATTTAGATTCAAAAAAAAAAAAAAAAAAAAAGATACGAATTTGTTTTACAAGGAATAGTTTTTGATTAGTGGATACATCTATTCTGCGGTTTTTTTAATGCGGGAAAAAAAATCTTCCTGTTGTCAATCAAGGCTGGGTCACCAAAAATATTTGGAAGCTATCCAGTGCCTGTAATCACTTCAAATTCTAATTTTTTTAATGCCTTGAATCTGAATTTGTTGTGGCTTGTCGTTGTAAACACAAATTTTTATGTCAATGGGCTTGAATCAAACAATGTGAAATTAACTTCTATATCATATATCCCTCTACCATCTCTTAAGTGGGTTAACAGATAAATCTGTTTCGTAATTCATGTATTTCATTCAGTACAATCTTCAATAAATTTTTCTCACAAACATTTATATTTCAAGTCATTTGTACTATCTGCTAACATTGTTACACTGCATTCCAAATGCTTTTCAAACACATATCTAAGTTTTCATAATATCCATATGCAGGTGTCGTAATTTTTGCCCTCCTTTAAGAAGCATAGCTCGTCATGAAGTGAACTAAATCCTGTATGATTGTTTGTCTTCATGTTGTACACATTTTCTACGAGAACATTGTAAATAATTTCCGTAAAAATACAGCAAATGAACTATGAGTCTCTGTTAAAATACTCAAGTTCTCCTTCAAACGCTACGAATCGGACGTCTTGACAACAGTTTTAGAGAAAACTTGTTCTTTTCCATCATTCCAAAAGCAAGACTCTCTTTTAAATTGCCCAAGAACTCGTTGAAAACCCTTAATCAAGTTTCTCGGTAACAGTTTCACAAAAAAAAAAAAAAAAAAAAACCGCTTTCTTCTCTTTTCATTTTTTTCCCATTGTAAATGAATGCTGTAGCTGTAAAGTTAACAAGAAGGAAGCGAGTATTTTTTGCTAGGTTTTACGAGCACTCGTTAAAATATTCGAGATCAAGCTTGTTGGGTAATTGCTTCACAGAAAAGTACGTCTATTTTTGTGCATTTCTTATACGTGCTACCTACTTTCAGCTACCAATGTTAAGGTGATCTCCCCCTATGTAAGAAATTCACCGCTCCCAGCTCTGCTGTGACCTTTCCAGGCTGACGATCGCCTGAAAAGGAGAAATTAGCCTTTGATTGCCTTAAAGTGAGTTGGTTGTTATCTGCTCGTAATTCTTTCTAAGCTAAGGCTAGGGCGGAAACTTGTAAAGGCATATCAAACCTTTCGTGATTGTGTTCAGCCAATTTACAGAATCTTACGTATTTTATTTCTCTCGTACTACAGAGCCGTGAAGAAATTCTTTTGGTCAATTAACTGTGTATTGGTTCTTTCACCTTTGTTCATTTGCATTCTGGCAGAAATTCTGTGTTTTTGCAGAAAAATAAATAAGTAAATTTTTTTTTAGTTAGTGTAATTTTACATCAGTTTCCTGATAGATGATTTCTGGAACATTCTCATGTATTTTTATCGAAGATTTTTGAATAGCGCGGCAGATCTTTCAGTAAAATTGTAATTTGTTACTTTCCACTTTAGAATTTAGAATGCTTTTATAATATACTTTTTTTTTAATGTTCTGAGTAACCAAAAAAGTAAGGAAATAAATAAAATAAAAATAAATAAATAAATAGAATCGAAAGCAACAAATAAATTAAAAGAACTATCCTAAATACAGAATCTAAACTACTTTATAGTGTCATCCTTTAAAAAAAAAACTGGTATGTTGTGGCCATCTCGAATATTACCTCAAAAGTAGAATCAAAGAGCGGAAATTGATCACATAATGGAGAAAATACTCGATTGTTCCACCGTTCTTAAAAGAACTGGTGTCAAAAGCTAATGGGCACACAGGGTATTAACACGGGGGTACATATGTGTATCAAATTTCGTTAGAGTTCATGTCACACCACGCACACACATTTTCCAAAAATGGTCAAAATGGACTCAGCACACCTCAAAACGTGCAACTACATCAAAATGCGAACATTTTCACGAATCCAATACTATTCCATTTATTGGATATAGAAGAAAGTAACGTAAGGAAACCGTGATTTGAGGTGCCTCGCAATGTATTATTACAAATATGAGCTTCTCCATTTGTAAGAGATTTACATTTAAACAGGCTTCCAGAAGCCCGTATGCCATATTTTCCTTGGCGAGCGCCAATGTGAAATCGGAGCAACCCGGAATCGGCAAGAAAACTGCCTGGAGCCGCAGCAGCCCTCTATTATGTAGGAGCTTCGCCGGTAAAAAGAAAGACGGGCCGATGAGTTATTGAGTAAATAGACATTAAATTCCGGAATACGCTCTAAATTGCCCCTTGTTGATTGAGCCCCTGGGCAGCTCACATTTGCGTGTTAAGTACGCAGCCATTTCTATATTCAATAAGTTTTTTCCTCTGGACAAACCTTCTGCCGCGGTCGTTGGGGAAGGGGGGAGGGGGCTTCCTCCCCCCATAGTTCCCTCCACGCAGAGACCAGGAGAGCCTCGTTAGACGTACACTGCATTAGAGGACGTCAGTAAACTTTGAACCGGAGTCTAAAAGAAGCATAAGGGCGTTTGATATTTTGCGAAAAATTTCTATGGTGAAATTTCCTAATTAAAATGCATACAAAGTAAACTGCAAATGAGAATAAAATGTTTGTCTTTGTTGAAAATGAATGCGGTGGGAACAACGTTGTACGCGAAAACATGCAAATAAATCGAGGCGTTTAAGTATCAAAACTAGTTCAATCCAAGGAGTTTCATTAGTTTTTGTTTTCTTCTACAGCTAGAATGTAGAAGAAAGGATTGTATTCGTGAAAATTTTCGAATTTTGATGGTTTGCACGTTTTGACTGAGGTGTGCTGAGTTCATTTTGACCACTTTTTAGCAATTTTTGTATGTCTGTATGCGTGTAACAGATTTTTTTGTGACCGCTCAAGAGCAAAAATTACAGCATGAAATCGAACGAAATTTGGTACACATATGTACCCCATGCGAATTGGTGCCCATTAGTTTTAGTCAAATTCCTTCAAAGAGAATGGAGCGATCGAACGTTTTCTCCGTTATGCGTGCTTGCTATATCTCTAGAAAAAACGGGCGGAATCAAACAGAATTTAGTCGTTGACCCTAAAGCAGTGGCGCCCAACCTTTTTCACATCGCGATCCCTTTTGTGGCAACTAAAGTACCCGTGAACGTGTCTTCAGAAATTTGCTTGTATACTTTAGATCAAACCTTATATTTAACTGTTCAAATTGTTTACTAAGTCGCCGTTTTTTTTTTTTTAATATATATTTTTAGCATTATGTCAATAGAGCTGAAAAGGGTGGCATTTTGAGCATCGCTCTTTTAGAAATAAAATAGAAGAAAAGCGTCAGTAAAGACACACATAATATTTCTAATCATTGGAAGCACCACATACATATTTCACGCTAATACTTACTGTTGTGGGCATCATGCGCTTTCCGACTGTACAAAAGATTTTTGTAAGGAGAAATACAACAGTTCTTCCGCAAAGGAAAAATATCTATAAAAGTTAACAAGTCAAAAGGTTAGTAGTTCCTTTATTCCGGCATTTTGAATGGAAAATGAAAATGTGCAGAACTCACCCTTTTCTTTTTGTAATGAAAACACTCCAGCATAAAAGATTCGGAACGGGAAAAAATAGATGCATGAAATTGGCGGAGAAAGTAAAAGATTCATTCAATGCCGGGCGCATCCCCCCCTCTTTAATTTTGCTGTTGCTCTTTGGCAACAGCACTGCTTTTATTTAGAATCTGTTTCCGACCACATTATCGAATCAGAAATTAGGCCAATTTTTCTCTGACGTTGCGCCACAAATGAAAGCGGTGAAAAGGTTTGCCTTTTATAATGAATTCTGTTTCTTTGGGAAAGAAAACATCTGCCAGTTTCTGCCACATTTGTGAGGTTGCGCTGTCTTCAAAAAACCGAGGCATTAGATTTCGTCCTTTTCTTCCAACAGAACTTTTTTTTTTTTTGCGTGTTTTATAAGTGTTAATCTTTCGTAAAAATAAACACAGATGTAATTATAAATTTGAATTGGTGTGTTTATTAGATAAATGTGATAATTAGAAGACCATTAGGGGCGTGAATTAGAAAGAATTTCGACTAGAATTTTATCAAAAGAAAAAGAAAGTTATTTAAATCGCTATATCCTCTTTTAGACTGATACAATGTTTATTTCTCTTCGTAAGCAAGGTATAGTGGGGATCTGCTAATAAGAGGTATGACTTAAAGCCAGTTTTTATAAGAGTCAAGCAAGTCAAATATATGCCATTTTTGATTTCGCTAAAAATTTTACAGTGGTTTCTTTGAATGATTTTAGAAAACACATATTTTTTCTTTTCTTCCAAAAAAAATTTTTTGTGACCCACAAAAATTTCGAAAGTTAGTCCAAACTTAGGGTTTTTCTCAAATCTAAATTTTTTTAAATATTCAATTATCTCTGCGCATTGGGCATCAGCAAAAGTAATCTTTGTGATTACATGATATTTAGTGCTCAAATGAAATATACGTAAATTTTATGGCTGTTCTTTAGTGCGGACCCTGGCAGGGGAGGCTAAACTGTGCCAAAGAAAATGAAAATGTGTCATGTTTGAGGCATCCTGGTTCCATGCACTGAGGTTCAACCATATAGTTTTTGCGAGCAATTTGTGTAGTGATATATATAAATTATTAAATAGGCTCATTAAACTTTTGGTTAATGCTCATTGCTGCCAAAAAATGGCAGTTTTGTCATCAAAGTATGATAAAAAGTTTACATTTTAGGGGCTGTATCTCAGTGCACTGAGGGTCAGTATAGAACTTACTGCCTGCATTTCAAACTAGAGTATGGGTATTTTCACAATCAAGTGATAGAACTGTAGGCAAATTCTTTTCAAGAACACAATACGTATTTCAAAACAGTAAAATGAACTATTTAGTTTTCAATTCAATCAACATATTCGGGTTTAAACTTTCCTCCAGGGACTTCCAAATACTATTGAAAAAACTAGTATGATCAAAAACTTACCATAAAAGAGTTATAGACTTGCAAAGAGACTGATTATGCTTACTCGCATACTTTATAATTCCTTTTTACAAAAAAGAAGTATTGTATTCGCGAAAAAAATTTCACTCAAAAATCGGCCTTAATTTCCATTTTTCTCACCCCCGAATGAATGTTGAGTTTATTTTTCAACCCGACCACACGTGGATATATGCCTATAGGAACATACAGACACCCGAAATATCCATTTACACGATCCCCGAGTTAATTACAACGAGTTTTCTCGTGACGTCTGTATGTACGTATGTATGTGTGTATGTATGTCGCATAACTCAAAAACGGAATGTCGTAGAAAGTTAAAATTTGGTACTTAGACTCCTAGTGGGGTCTAGTTGTGCACCTCCCTTTTTGGTTGCCTTCAGATGCTTCAACGGGGGTCTTTTGCCCCTTTTTGGGGGGAAATCATTGTAAATTTCGATGTAAACTCAAGTGGTGTTATAATTTGGCGGACTCTTGTCGATATATCGCCAACTTTTCTTTTGGTCGCCAAGTTTTGTCGCCAACTTGGCGACAAATTTGGCGGGTTTTTTTTTTAATTTTTAATCTGGTTTCAATTTGACCACGGTTGGTGATATTTAGAGAGTAAACTATTGAATCACATTAAAACTGCCAAGAATGAGAAAATGATATTAAATTGGAGTAAAAGGAAGTCATGTGATGCACACATCAGCTCGTTTGTAAAAAGAAGTAATAAGAATACAAAATGCTCTTTTTTTTGCGCATTTCTGTTTTTGGAATAAATAATACCATCAATCACTAAATGACACAGTTGTTTCATGCCTAATGGATCAAGCACAACCCAAGATGTGATATTCTTGAAAATTCCGAAAATACTTGAAAATGCAAATGCAACACTTTTGCTCTCTAACAGGGAAATATTAAGTTATAGAAATGCAGGTCTTGATATGCTATATGGCAGTTCAAAAAAAGGCAAAACTCAAAATTGCTAATTTTTGAGATATGTTTTTGAAAGGAGTGAGGGACATATGTACCGGATTTCGTTCGGTTTTATGCAGTAGTTGTTGCAGTATAGAGCTGCTACAAAAAAACTGTTCACACACACATACACACGCAGAGACAGACAATTTCCTAAACTGGTTGAACTTAGCACACCTCAAAACTTACGAATCCGTCAAAATTCTAAGCCGGGAAAAATTGCATAAAAAAATCAATACTTTTTTCTCTATGGGTCATTCTTCAAAAAGTAACTTTTCAGTCACACGCATTTTACAGTAAAACCTTAAAGGAACAATTTATTTAACAATATTTTTTAATTTCATCAAAAATATATCTATTTAAACCTGCTAACAATTTTTTAGTAATAATTTTTATTTGAATACATTTTTAGTTCACAACATGTGAATTTTCGCCTCCGTGGCATGTCTCACTCCTTGCGGAATTGTTTTTGTTGCTTAATAACTTGTTTAATTAAAAGTATTTATTTATTTATTTATTATTTCTTTCTCACAAGCTTCTCAAATACTACTAATTGTTTAAGAATTTTTAACTTTTTAAAATATTGTATTTTAATTCGCTTTAGTAGGATAGGGAATTGCGTCTCCAAAATTCTCACCTCCGTTACCCAAAGATAAAATGCCATTTCTCCTTATCCTAACTAAGGCCCCCATACATACGAGCCGACGCATTAGGTTAAGATTAGCCATTTTGGATCGGAGCGCGTGTTTGAGCGGTTGTCTTTTCTGGGCAATTTATCAAGTTTGGTGATTGTTCACTGTGCAATTATTAGCGGCACGTGAATTGTTTATTAAATAAATATTACTATTATTTTTAGTTTTATTTATTTATTTATTTATTTTAGTATTTTCGGCAATTTTGGCGAAATCCGAAACTTTGCTGTGGTAACCCAAGCAGCGCAAGAATGGAAAATCCGATCCAAAATGGCTAAAATTAAGCTGATGCGTCGGCCTATCTATAGAGCGGCTCTAACCTTAACAGATGATAGTAATGACATCACATTTTATTTCTCATGAGCAAAAGAGTCCCCTTGTTTACAGGGGCGTAGCTAGGGGGGGGGGGTTTGGGGACACCCCCTCCCCCGAAATGATTGTCCCCAAAAAAAAGGAGAGAGAGAGAGAAAGAAAGAAAAGAGAAGAGAAAGAAAAGAGAAGAGAAAAAAAGAGAGGAGAAAAGTAATAGAAAAAAAAATCAAAATTTTTTTTCGGAATAACAGTGGTCAAAAATTCACTTCGCTCCCCAATGTGCCATTGAAAATCAGCTCAATGAGTGACCCGCAAGCGTAAAGACGCCTCAATCCTCACTGCGCTGCAACATTTTTTTTTTTTTTATAATTGAGTGAAATTTCACACTTTGCTTTAGAAATGAGATTGATTTGTTAAATCTACGTATATGTAGCCTTTTTTTGTCATAGATTCTGAAAATTGTTAAGTATGTTTAATTTTATGAGCGGCGCAGTGGGAATATTACATACAGTTGAATCTGTATGTTTCGAATTTCACAGGAAGGAAAAAAATCGAGATAAAGAGGTTTTAAGATACGGGGGCTTTAAGGAACTTTATATAAATTTGGAATATGATGGTGAAAATTTGAAATCGATACTATAGACAACATGAGCTCTAGATCAAAATTCCTCTGTATTAGCTTTGTTAGGTCTTTATTCATTATTACATTATTAAGTGCTTTACTGCCAGTTTAAGGAAACATTTTGACAGTAAAAGAAACTTTGAGCATATCTTTTGATTTTTTCTTTTTCTTGTTTTTTGATTAATTATTTATCCTCTTGAGGTTAGCAATTGCTGCAAATCTAACCTGGCCAATATTCTAGGATTTTCCTTTTTTCTTTACTTGAAAAAATCTTAAATTTTCTTTTCCCTCCTATCATCTTGGTTTTCTTTAAGGAATCATAATTTCAAGAAAGAGAGCGATCACAGAACAGTACTAAACCAGATAACACAGCAAAATGGCTTTTAACTTGAATGACCTTTAACCATGAACTTGAAATACTCATCCATAATGCAACTAATACTCAACCTGTGAATTTCATCCCTTTACTCTTCTTCCAAGAAAGTGCTCGAAACGACTGTCCTTTCGTTAATCTTCCTAGAAAACCTATTCGTGGAACGCATTTCTCCTTTTTTTGCCCCCTCAACCCTTTCTGTTTCGAGTTGAAGAAAATGCTTTTGCTTGCTGCTTTGAAGATCATTGGGCTTCGAATCTGAAAATTATAGCATGGCCGGAATTTGAGACATAAGGTTTTTGTTGGGCGTTGTGCTGTCATAGTCAAAACGGCCTTTGCTAACCAGAAAATCCACCGCAATCATATCGATTTGTCGAAAATGTCAGCCAGTATTTACTGCGTATTCTTTTAAAAACGTGCAGTCTGAACTATTTAGAATAGTATATTCTAAGTGAACGTTGTTGTATAATGAAGCGAGCAAAACCGATAACAAGCTTTTTAACCCCCCCCCCCGAAAAAAAAATGTAAATTACGAAAATGGTTGCTCTAAAAAGAGAAAGTTAACGTCCTCTGAAGAAAACGAAGCACAGTCTGCTGAAGCAGCATTAATTCGAACGAACCTTTCTGAAGGAAATTTTATTTTAATTTAAAAGAAAAACTGCATAGCATTACAGGAATAAAATGTTTAAAAACGAAATGAATCTAGACTGTTCTGTACTATTTCTGTTAGCTTGGTTCGCATTAAAAAGTAGAAAATAAACAAGACTTCTGTTTATAACACTCGAAAATTGCTGTTGCTCTCTCAAATAGATATTTATGTAAATTCTAAAGCAGGTAATAAAATTAAAAATAAAAACTTGAAAGGAGAACAGATGGTATGCAGCTTTGTGCAAATAACTTTCTACCGCCTATATTTCTTCCCTCTTTTTTAATTCAAATTTTATTAACTGCTTTAGAACTAGCATAAATGTAAATACATATAAAAAGCAACATATAAATATAACGATATGAAAAGTCATTTCATTTTTTGCAGGTTATAATCAAGAAGTCTTTTTTTATTTTATTTCATGCTTTTAGTGCAAACCAAGTTAATAAAAATAGTCTGACCACCGATGAAATTGAAAGTCAAACATCCAGTTCACAGGCGGAAATGGATCCATCTATTAGCTTTCAGGGATACCAGCTTTTGTAGATGTGTGTTAGCCTCTAAATTAAGCAGTCACACTGAAATGAACGGAACACGCTCATCAGATATTTGATTTTTGCCCTGATTTGGATAGACTGGTTTTGACTAACCTGTTGCTAGAAAGTTTCACTTTAAATTAATTGGAGAAAAAGGAAAAAAAAGTTAAATTTTCCAAAACATTACAAAAAAAAAAAAAAAAAAAAAAATTCTCTGATTTTGTTTTGTTTGACACAAGTATCGATTAAGTATATATATAAGCATAAGATAGTTACATAAGTTGTAGTAGATAAGTTGTATATATATATATATATATATATATATATATATATATATATATATATATATATATATATATATATATATATATATATATATATATATATATAATAAAATAAAAGTAACCCCCCCCCGAAAGTCGGGTCTAGCTACGCCTCTGCTTGTTTATTTCCAGCCATAAAGAAGTTGGCGAACTTCCTTATGGTTGGAGTTGTTTTTTGTTGAAAAACAAGATAGATATTTTGTTTTAAAAACCAAGTGTGGTTATTGGGAACTCTCACCTCCGTGAAATTAAATTTCAGGAATGTAAATTAATGTAAAAAAAGAAGTATACATGCTTTCATATGTTTAACATATGGAGTAATGAAGAAAAAATTTCTTTCCCTGAAAAATGCATCCATTAGGCCTTTATTAATGGAAAATTTCTTACCTCCGTGACAGACCTTATCAATGTCATTATTTTTGAGGTGAGAATAAATGCTGGAGGGAAAATACATCATATTTAGACAGTCTACGAAAATTATAAATTTGCCAGTATATTCTCAAATTTACTCATTTGGAAATATATTAATACTATACTATTTTGTAGCACAAATTTGAATTAAAAGGATAACTAAAATTTAAGTCTTACTTTAATGAAGAAATCTTAACATTGGATTCACACCAATCAGTAAAACAACTCATTGTTTGTACAATTAAAATTACTTCTTTAATATTAAATTGGCCTCTATTTTCAACACTAAAATGTTTTTTTTTTCTTTTTTATTAAATTTCTGTGAACAAGGCATTTTTTTATTTTTATTTATTTATTTATTTTTTAAGAGTAAAGTAATTGAAATTTAGTTGTGCCATTGCTATGGTTGTTTCTAGTAGGTAACACTCTCATGCAAGAATTAAAAAAAAAAAAAAGTTTTTGAAATTCAAAAATATTATCGTTCAAAAGTTACACATTCTGGAGAATGACCCATACATTAGATATCGAGGAAAGTAAAAAAATGGTTCTTTCTAGATGATCTTCCTCAAAACTTTTTTTCTTTCACGTCCTTATTTAAATAGCTTAAAAAAACAATGGAAATAAAGGAACCTTAACAAAACTTTCTCTATAAGATGTAAGAAGAGTTTTCCTTTAAACCTTGAGCACACATAAATACTGAATGAGTTTTTTTTTTCTTTTTGACAAACTCACATACAACAGTTCAGAAACCTTGAAAGAAAGAATCGACGGAATACATTTCCAGAATATCGTTTAGTAAAACTGAATGAATTACGATTACAAAGCAAATTATTTTTTTTTAAATTGAGAAAACGTTTTAAAGTAGCGATAAGCTTTCATTCTGTTAGGCTTGATAAATGTCATGTGTTCTAAATCAGTTATTGCTTCATCTAAAATTGAAATAATTTGTTTTTTTGTTAGCAAGCTATTATAAATATACAGGGTGGTTATAAAATAACGTGAGGTGTTCAGAGCCCTCTAGCAAGTGAAGTATTGGACGAGACATCGCCAAATTTCATGGGCGTACATAACTGGCCACAGGATTTTGATTTCAACATTAAAAAAAAAATAGTCCCAAAAGTCACCACCAGGGGGAATTTTGGCGCTGCAAAAGTGTATTACTTGAGAATACTGAAGAATGAAATGACAAAAAATGCCAATTAAAAGCACACATCAAGTTTTTTGCTACAAATAATTGTTTCTTACAAATGAGGTTCAATGAAACCAACAAGAAATTTCAATTTAACAAGAGAAGAATTTTACCAAAAGTCGTCAGGAAGAAATTTCGGCGCGGCAGCAAGGATTTCTTTCTGAATAATATTCATGTAAGATGGTGCACCACCCCATGTTGGGCCTTAGGTACTGAGTGTATGGCGACAACATTTCTTTGATAGCAGTTTTATTAGTCATTCATTTCCTACGGTAGGGAGACCGTGGTCGCCCAATCTTTCCCCTTGTGATTTTTAACCATGGGGATTTCGTAACGGCGTTGTGTATCTGCGACATATTCCCGATATCTCAACTGTCAAAACTAGAAAAATGTTACAGGTAGGCAAAATTAATCTCCCCCCCCCCCCAGAGGTGTGGAAAATATTGTGCATTGTATGCAGTAGTTGGAAAATCTCGGTGTTGATCATATTAAACCTCACTTGTTGGTAAAAATCATATTTTGTGAATAAAATTGATGTATATTTTATAGCAATAAATCCTTCAGTAGTCACAGTAATACACCTTTTCAACGCCGAAAATTTCCCCTGGTGGCGATTTTTGGCACTAATTTTTTTTATATTTCAGATTTCGAAATCCCATGGTCTGCTGTGCATGCTCATGAAATTTGGCAATGTTTCTTCCACTACTTCACTCGCTAGAGGGCTCTGAACACCTCACGTTATTTTATAACCACCCTGTATATATGTTTTAATCAATATTCCAACATGCATTCCAAATACAATAAGAATTAAGAATCCATGTTTCTAGCGAGTAAAAACTAAAATCACAGTGCCGAACACGAAACTCAAAATTGTTTCATCGTACTCCGGCATAATTCGATTTCGGCTTCGATTATCCCTAAAATGCATTAAAAAGAGGCGATACCTTTTTAGCAGATAGCAAAATCATGCTATAATACGAAATAAAAACAAAACAAA
This sequence comes from Uloborus diversus, assembly GCF_026930045.1. NCBI lineage: Eukaryota > Metazoa > Arthropoda > Arachnida > Araneae > Uloboridae > Uloborus > Uloborus diversus. Next base: position 80,098,169 of record NC_072734.1, on the reverse strand, counting down.
GAGTTTTATTTTTAAGATTGAGTGGATAAAATAATAGATACCACACACACAATTATATGATAATGACGAAAATGAAGTCAAAAAACTAAAATCATGTTAGAACTATGCTTGAAAAAATCAAAATTTTGCATCATGATTTGATGAAAATATCGGTAGTTTAAGTTTTAAGATTGGTACTTTTGACGTCCAGCAGGCTCCCGTTTCAAAATCAGCTCGCGGCAAAACCAGGGAGTAGGAGCGGAAGAAGAATTTTAAGTTTTTGTAGTGTCGCCATCTGTGAAGTAACTTACCAACTAGGTTACATCTTCCCAATCTTCTTCAGCGATTGATTATTGTTTAAAAGAAGATTGTTGATTGGTTCTCACTTGGTTCGCACGCAGTGCCGTATTTACGTATGGGTTTACTGGGCTATAGCCCAGGGCGGCATGCTTTGAGGGGCGGCACTTTTCCTCCATATATTTACCTAAAATTTTTGATTTTTTAAAAATAAATTATTCAGGCACATTTTAATGAACAAGAGTCAATGTAATTAGTATACTATATTTTTATTAACTGAAATAAAATAATAGAGCTTCTATGTGTATGTGTTTTATTTTCATGTAAGATTTATTTTTCCCCGAATTTGTAGCTTTAAAAATGCATTTCTAGACAATCTTTGTGGTGTTAGTTGGAGGGGAGGTTCGTTTTTTCCTGCCCTCAGAAATGTTTCAATTTTTGAAGTCTAAAACTCAATAGTAGGTCGTTTTTGGCAAGATTAGGGCTGGTGTCAGGGGCGGAAAATAGGGGGGTCAAGAAGGGGCGGTCGCACCCCCAAATTTTTTGAGCAGAATGATAGAAAATGGGTGATTTCAATTCACGTAAGTCGGAAATCAACGTTCATTAAAGGAAATCTCGCTGGTTCTCAGCAACAATTTGACGAAACTCGACACATTCTCAGACTAGAAAAAGTGTTTTTCGTTATTTGGATGATGACTTAGAAATTCATGAAGCATTTACGGCTTTTTTCAGAACATAGAAAACTGATAGAGAACCATGGTTAATTTTAACTAAAGAAGACATTGCCTCATATAGGCTAAATATTTCACACTTGTGTGCCCAGTGTAACGATGGTATGTCCAATATGAGAGGCTCGTGAAAAGTGGTGTGACTGCATGGTTTTCACAAGAAAATTCCTTGATATTTTACATTCACTTTTACTCTCATTTTTTTAAGTGTATATTTATTTATTGAGTGTTCATCGCTTTCTTCTGCTAGAAACAAGTTTCAGCTGCCTCAATACATTATAATGCTTTCATAGAAACTTCTTAAAAATGCATGTGATTATTTAATAAAAAAAAGACATATCAACCAAATACGTTTTTATGGGGCTCTATAATTATGCAACCGCGGAGTGACACATGATAATCTTCAAGAGTTAAAACGATAAAAACATTTCTCTATAACTTCAAAGCAGTGATTTAAAACTGGAAGAATTATTGCAAAACGATTCTTTCAATGGTGAAAAAGCTCATGGCATGTATGACTTCGTTTGAATTTTTATCCAATTTGTTTGCATTGGGAAAAAGTTTTTGAAAAATGCTTTACTCTATCAAAATCTATAAATCTTCAATCCGCTACTCGACTATTCAAACCACAGTTCAATCAACAATTGATCTGAGTACCATACTACCACAGTTCAATCTACAATGAAAATAGTTTTTTTTTTTATAGATGTATATTTCAATCCATCGTGAAATTTTTCAAAAAAATTCTTCCTCCAAGCCAATTTTAAAGAGGCGCAAAAAAAAAAAAAAAAAAAAAAAAAAAAAAAAAAAAAATCCACACGATGATGTGAAGTCCAACATTGATTTTTGAACATTTTGTATGAAGTAATAGATTCAGTTTCGAATGAAATCAACACAAGATTTGATGATAATTATTTTTCTTCCAGATTGGATTTTGAAAACGAAAAATAAAATGTTTCAACTGTGAGCAAAATTTTTAGCATGAGGCAAGAAAAATTACAAGCAATATAGCGACAGAATTTCTACATCCAGAGACTGCAGTTTCGTCTTTGTTATGAATTCATAAGTCTGGAATAGTGAATAACAGAGCTGGAGGCAGATAATATCTCTCATTGAAGCTGAGAGCGCCGACATGACTAGATTATTCAACGATGAAAAGTTTTAAGTCCTTCACAGTTTTTGAAGTAGCCTGGGTGATTTTGAAGAGCAAGATATAAAAAGTGTTTTCATACGTAACTATGTGTTACTTCAATTATTTTTTAACTGTTACAATCAGCTCAGCTAGTAGAGAACGATTTTTTTTATGTCTCATGAGGTTAAAGAAATATTTTCGAAGCACAAAGGGGGGAAAAAAAACCTTTTCCATTTAGCTAAACTGGCAAAACAGCACGACATTGGGCACTGATAGATTAGTAACACGATTTCCTTCTCTTCCGAATTCTAAAAATCATGCATTATAACTTTTCCAAAAAGTATAAAACCTTTAGTAGCGAGATGTTTTGTATGATAACTTTTTAGTCAATGAATTAAGATTTTAATTGTTTCTAAACACCAATTTTATTCATACTAAACCGATTTTATTACAACTTCTTGCTTAGCTAATGTGTGTTCGGTTTCGCTTTGGGGTTATACATATTTAAGAAACGCGACCCCCCCCAAATGAAATGTTGAAATGCCGCCCCTGGCTGGTGTCCAGCAATTTTTTGAAATAAAAGTTCCAAAAACGACATTTTTCGAAGATTTTCAACAATGTCAGGGGAAATCCCCCAAAATTTTTTTTATATCTGAAACTGTAGCTCTACTAACGCAATTTATTCTAGACGAACTTGGTTATGTTAGGGGGAGGTAAGTTTCGAGGACTCTCCCATCGGAAATTTTTCGAAATTAAAATCTCCAAAGCGCGATTGTAGACTTTTTGGTACCGTTATGGAAAAAGATGGTGTTTAGGGACCCCCCAGCAGTTTTTTGTTAACAACTACGTGTACTTCAACTTTGTGTACAAGTTTCAAGAATTCAAATTCAAACGATCTTAGATGATGAAATGGAGAAAAAGATGCGTAGGTACCGGAATGTTCAAAATTAACTCTATAAACATGTTTCTAAACAATATAATGATGTTAGAGGGAGGGGAAGTTCAAGGGCCTGTCCTTGGAAATTTTTCTAAATTGAAGTCTTTAAAACGCGATTGTCGGACATTTTTGGTTACATTAGAAAATAAGATAGCCTTCAGGGACTTTTTGAATTTTTTTTGAGCAATCACGATTGCTTATTGTTCTCATTTGACTGTTTTTGGCGTTCCTTTGATTTTTTCCACCGCCACCCTCCGCACCATCACCGTCGACGGGCTCCTCACGATGCTGCTCCTATAGCGAAAGCCGTCTCCAGGTTGCATCCATGTCCTACACACACGCGCATACATACACACGCACAAACACACACATACACCTACACACACATACACAAACACATACACACATACAAACACAGACACCCACACATACACGCAACTACCCACACATTCATACCTGCACACAGACACAAACACATATGCCTACACATACATACACATACCCCCCTCACACACAACTACCCACACACTTATGCCAGCACACAGACACAAACACACACATACACATAACCCCTACACACAAGCAAATACCCCCACACACAAACACACACGCCTACATACACACACTCGTGATTGCGAAAAACATAATTTGAGTTCAAGATGTCAAAATTCAAATTAAGTTTTTTTTTTTTTGACATTCTTGTCCTAAAACAATTTTTTAGAGTTTAGACGATCTTTAATGGTGCTGTTGGCAGATGGGGAGGGGGGAGGAGTTGGAGGTAATTTTTTAACATACGTTTCAGAAGAAAATCGTACTTTATTGCTTTCTAGGAAAGAACTGTTTTGCGATTTTTCTCCGCTCTTTTTGTGCATTTTTTTCGGACATACGTGTCTAGGTGGGGGGGGGGGGAGGAGGCACCCCCATAGTTACGCCACAGATGTCACACTACTAAGTGCAATCTCTGCATCTGTTGGATTAGAACATATTGTTTTATTACTCTTATTATTTAGTTTACTTTATTTGAAATTTCAAATTCTTTATAAAAGCTCAAAACTTTTTTTTTTCATTTAAATCTTTAAGTCAGAGTTGTTTGTAATCCGAAAATTCCAAAAACTTTAGATTTGCCGTTTTCGGAAGTTTTGGACTGACAACACATTCTAAAAATGAAATATATTTCATAATAACAACAATAATAATAATAAATAAATAATAAATAAACATTTTTTTCTCCAATTATCTTTGTATGCATATTCGAATAGTTCTTACTGGAGGAGGAGGGGGGGAGTCAAGCTTCCTCATAGTTTCCGAAAATTTCATTGTCTTCAGAAATTTTTACTTGAGTCCTCTAACTCCTCTGCTTAAATATGTTTTCAAATTTTTTAAAGTTATTTTTGAAACAATTGTGCAAAGATTATTCATTTCAAAAACTGCTTCAAACTGCAGTTCTTAATTTGTTAGAAAAATATGTATTTATTTTTTTGTAGGAATAAGTTTTTGATGGTGAAAGATGAGATTTACTAACAACAAATTTTAATTTTATATTCTTTACATACTAACTGCACATATAATTGACTATTTCGCATTTTAAATCAATTTTGAATAGTAATTTGTTTATTGTGTAACAGTACATTATTATTATTACATTAGATTTAGGAATATACTAAAATTTCAGAAACTTCAGTTATTGAAAAAGACAACATTCTTACGCATAGTGTTAGGGAATAAAAATAAATAAATAATTTAATTAAAAAAACGTAAAAAAAGTATAATGAAGAGCTTCAAGAAGATAATTATTATTACTTAAAATTAGCAATTATAATTTTATTAATGTAAAATTGATTATTAGTGCATTTCAAATTTGATTTCGACCAGCTTTCATTGAAAAAAATTGATTTAAAAAAATCAGATTGAAACATTAAAAATAAAGTAAAAATCAGATTTAAGCATTTAAAAAAAAAATTAAAAAAAACCACCTTGATTTTTTTTTTTTTTTTTAAACTCTGCAACTTAACACCCCTTGAGGGTGGCCAGTTTCAAAAGCCCAGGGCGGCTTGACATCCAAATACGCCTCTGGGCCGCAGACAGGCGTCGTAAGGGTTAAGGGGTTAAACTATTGTCTTTTCGATTGACTCGACCAGTCACATGACCTTTTCCTTGAATATTTACTAGAAAAATAATCACACAATCTTGATTTTTATGTCAAAATACATCGAAAATTCAATACTAATTTTTAACATTAAAATTCTCTCAAGAAATTCAACGATTTTGAAAAAATAACACTATTGTATAACCAAATTTATTTTGACACTAGAAAATGTTCTATCTGCGATGCCATTGTAGCAAAAAGATATACTTTTCATCCTGCAACATCTTTTATGATATATATCTTTTATAATGTATTGTAATATCTAACATACTATAGCGTCAGTAACATCTAACTATAAAACCATCCAATAATATATGCTAACTCAAAAAAATTACAAAAATTCGATCTATCGATATATTGAAGAGTTTAAAGAGAAGATCTCAATTTACTTTGAAACTCCTTAAGAACTACCTTACGGATCCACATAAGTTACAGTTAACTTAAAATAATGTTTCGTGTAAATACTCGCAGTGGTTATTTCAAGAAAAAAACATTTAAAAATTTTGTACCAACTATAACATCTAGCTCCGGTATACCTTACTTACGTAAAGTATTCATTTTCAAAATTTACAAAAGAAAAACTATACGTAGCAACTCTCTATACTACTGAAAATTAGTTGGTATTGTTACAACCAAAACAAACAAACAAAAAAATACAAAATATACTTCATTTTATTTAAATGACAAAGTTCTGAAAGTTAATTTTTACATTAAGTTTAGTATGGGCTGTACAAAAATAGTGAGAGAGTGCTTCGAGGAGCTTTCATCCGTAAAAGACTATGAAGAAGACGGAGGAAAATACAACCATTGCCAGGGACCACATGAAAGATTCCAGAATCTAGAGAGAGAATGCAACAGAACATGAAGCTTCGACTTCCAATTATTTCATGTAATAATTTTAATTGGTTAAAAATTTATAATTTTAAAAGTTTTCCTAAAGCCAAACTAAAATTCAATTGCAGTGAAAACGACTACAAATTCACACTCAAATTGTTAAGATGGTACATTTACCGTTATAGTTACGTCACTTGACTTGGCGACTTGCTTACTTTCCAACTTGGCGAAATTGAGAACTTACGTTTACATCGTCGCCATGTTTGCTCCTCGCTTTCTAATCTTACATTTTAATGGAACTTTAAATGATGATTTATGAATCTATGTATTTATTTGACAGATTGTTTTACATGCTAATAAATCATTAAAGAGGATTTGGTGAATTTTTTTCAACAGATTTTTATATGTTATTTAATAGCTTGGTTTTTTATTCGGTGAATTATTTTGTATTTAATGGCTTAATTTAGTTATTTAATGTATTAATTTACATTTTTAATAGAACTTTTAGTTTAAAATTGCATTGACAAGACAAAATAATGTATGGTATCTTTAATTAAGTAGTTTTTTAGTAACTTTGACCAATCATGGCGACTATAAATAAAATGAAAAATAATCGTCAAGATTAAATAGTGTCGTGAAACGCGGCGTACCTACAACGGAAAGGTACCGTGAGGAGCATTTAGTGAATTTGAACTATTAAGGTTTTTTAATAGGTAAATCAGCAATATTTAAGCATATGATTTCAGCTAGAGTAAGTGTAAACGTAGGAAAAGTAAAATACGAAGCTGAGTTACAACTAAAATGCCCTCAATGTAACACTGAATTTAACGATTTTATTTTCGTTTAAATGTCTTGGTTGAAGCAATATAACCATTTTAGCCAACTTATTGTTTATTTTTATTTTCTTTTGTTTTTTAAGTATTCAATGTTGAACAGGTTTAAAAGAAGAAAGAAAGAAAAGAATGCAGCATATTTTTGTCAATTTTTTTCACAAAACTCTTTTCTTGGGAGTTGAGAATGTTTTTTCTCACAGTTATTACTTCTGTATGTCATTACGGGGGCGGGGCAGCCCCCCTGAACGTTCATCTTTTCGCTTTCTCTCTCTCTCTTTTAAAAGCAGGTTAAGCGTTAAGAACGGGAATATAAATGGTGTGTGAACCAGAATAGCGCTGATTCCAAATTAAAACTAATGTATGTATAGAATTGAATTTACAAGTTGGATACTACTTCATGCATATTCACAAGACGGAGCATTCTCCGTATTTTGTATGCTTTAAAACATACTTCGAAAAAGAAAAAAAAAGTTAAGAAACGAAGCTAAATACTTTATTCTAGTCAATCTCAATATAATCTTAAAAACTTGAAGAAAAGTTCTTTGGCATGCTTTATTTTTCCATTTGCTTTCTCAGATACTCTCACAAAGGTAAAACGGAACACTTAATTTGAAAAATTATTTTTTCTCTCTATATTTACCTTCACATCAGACTACATTATGAAAAAATAATCATGCTTTGTTACCTTATCCTGCATTTGTTTTCGGGAAATGCAATGGGAATACCGCAGCTTCGAAAACGTTACCTGTGAAAAGAAATGTTCTTTAAAGAAATGAAGAACCACATAGGTATGAAAAAGACAAAAGTTTCTATAGTTAAAGAGCACACCATATGCTTTAATGATATACTTAAATCAAAGAATATCATGTTCATTTATGGAAATCAAATCTTTACTAATAATAAAGCTGAAAGTCTCTCTGTCTGGATGTCTGTAGGATGTCTGGATCCCTGTGACGCGCATAGCCGCGTGATGCCGATTTTCATGAAATTTGGCGCAAAGTTAGTTTGTAGCATGGGGGTGTGCACCTTTAAGCGATTTTTCGAAAATTCGATGTGGTTCTTTTTCTATTCCAATTTTAAGAACAAAATTATCATAAGATGAACGAGTAAATTACGAAATTATCATAACGCGGAACCGTAACATGGGCACAAGCCAATTGGCGAGATGCGAAATTATCATAACATGGAACTGTAACATGGGTACAAGCCAATTGGCGAGAAAATTCACCATACATTATTTGTAAATTCACAGGCGAATCAAAAGACCTTTTAATTTTTTTTATTACGAGCAAAGCCGTGCGGGTACCACCAGTAAGTAATATAATACCATAGAAGTAATATAAAATTAACACCACTTGTATTCTGCCATGGGAATGTAAAGCGCAGTATCTGCCGAAATGAGCTTTTGAGGTACTTGAAGAAACGCGTTTTGGATTCCTTATTAACAATATAGTCCAGTCAATAGATACATTTTACCTTGCAAAAAATGGGGTCAAAGATTTTATTTTTTTAAATTTGTACATATTGGTGCCGACATGGGAAAACCAAGTTATACAACACGAAAGACCCCGGGAGAACTTTTGGGGGCCGAAAAACCACAAAAATTTATGACTTTTTTTGTTTTTTCCAAAATATCTCCGAAATGGTTCAACTTGGAAAAAAGTTTTAAATGTAAAGGTTAAAGAACATAAAATTTCCTACAATTTGTATTTACAACTTTTTTGTAGCACAAATAACAAGCTTGCTATAGTTCTTTGAAAATAGGTAGTTTTCCTCCACTCCAAAAAAAAAAAAAAGCTTTCACACTGAAAGCAAGGCGTCATAGTTATTAGAACTTGAATATAAACTTTAGTTTCAGAGAGCTTTTCGACAGTTAGAGTAGTTTGAGTTTCTTGCTCACCTCCCCCCCCCCCCCCCGCTGGACACAGTAGCAATTCTGGCTGACAGATTAGTTCCCACTAAACTCCAAAAACAAACGATGTATTATGAAACTGAAATACATATATACGCATTCATTTGAAGCACATACGACGATGCAATAATAATAATAATAATAAAAACCTTCCCCACTGCTCACGAACTAACTTTTCTGATCTGACAGAGGTAGTCTTCATCAGACTCCAATAATAGATGATATATTGTTATTTGTAACTGGATTACACAATATGTACATTCATTTGAGGGATATAGTTCGTACATTCTAGTCTAATTATTGCAAACAAAGATGCGATTTTTAAATATTAATGTGAAGGAATGAATATTAGGCAGCTAATAAGCAAACAATCAACACAGTCATGCATCCTATGCTCTGATACAATAATAATAATAAACCCTCCCCCACCGCTCACGAACTAATATTTCTAGTCTGACAGAGGTAGTCTTCAGTCAGACTCCAATAACATATGATTTATATTGCAGTTTGTAATTGAATTACATAATCTTCTTATTCATTTAAAGCACATAATTCGTATCATCTATTCTATTACAAGCGAAAATGCAATATTCGAATATAAATGTGAATGAATAAATATTAGGGTGATAATAAGCAAACAATAGACATAAAAATGAATAAATAAAGGTGCAATAGTAATACGTAATGAACACTTTAAAAAAATTCTGCAGAAACTGACTTTTTGAGGCATGAAAAAACCAAAAGAATTACCTTACAAAATGAAAATCCAACTGTAGAAGATTAATACATACATCTAAATTACAGAGAGATTCATTCGACCTTAAAGCAAATAGAGAAATGACAACAAAATACGCTGTTTATCTTCTTCGAAGTCATTTTGAAGGTCCAGGTTCTCTCGGTTCAGAATCTGTAGGAGGTAGAAAGAAGCTGTGGTCCTTTAATTGCTCATCTACTTGTTGCGGTAATTCCAAAAGCTCCTGGAACAAATCATCTTCTTCAGCAGTCTCATCCAAAGATGAAAGTTCTGCAACATTTTCACAATTTGTGCCACTGCAGTGTTTGCACGTGCTGGAGCATTTTAAACCTGCCTTGTGACAAGAACAGGCTCCAATACAATTTTTCTTGCAGTACAAGATACAATCTTCAAAAGATTCTGAGTAACTGAATCTCTTTTCGTGTCAACATGCATTAGACCTTGCGTCCTCCATTCCCAACACCATTTCTCTGGATCAATTATGTTGCTCAACCAACTTTGAATTTGGTGGTAGAACCGATATGAGTGATAACGTCCAGCATCCCCCCCCCCTCTCCCCGCACGTTGGAGGTAGCCCTGCAAGATTTATCTTAGCCCTGTATACTAGTTTTATAAAAAGATTAAATTGCAAAGTATCCAAAGATAGGTTCAAATACTTTACGTCACCTGTGTATAATATTTGCAAAATGTTTTCACCAGTTGCAGCTAAGGAAGGCATCATGATGACAGATTGGGTCCATAAATACTTCAATAGCTTCCTTAATTTCAGGATTTTTTATTTTTTTTGACTATTTTGTACAACTTAATTTTGCCTTGGCCAAAGATTGCCGAAGTCGTATCACACCCACTAAAAGCATGGATGAAAAGAATATTGCTGGGGTCAAACTTAAAAGATTTAGTGAGGGAAAGAAATCACAAGCATTCACTTTTCCAGGTTTAAGAAGAACAAGTTGCTGAAAGGCTGTCCTAAAGCTGTCATCAGTCCTCTCGCCCACTATAACAACCTTTTCAATTTCTTTTGCCTTTGAAAGAGCAGTAAGTCAGTCGGCATCATCTTGAGTATGCCTGACTTCAATGCCACTCTTCGAAATATATCTCAAGAAGAAGAATAAAACAATTCTTTTTGTTATAATTTGCCAGAAATCTTTCTTGAGGAATTTAGTTAACATGTTAGATTCAACCATTACTTCAAGGGAAGAGATTGATTGCTCATTGATATAGCATTTGTGACAGGCAGTGTGAATTGTCACTTCTTTTAAGAACTTCAAAAAACGCTGATGTTATTCATTTTGCCGTTTTGCGCTGCATCTTTGAAGATTTTCTGTTCCCTTCTCCTTCACAATCATTATTTCGCATTCATGCAAACTGATTTCGAAAATAATAATGATAATAATAAAAATAACACCTTGGTCAGGCGTATTCATTTCTAGAAAAAAAATTGTAATTCAGAACACACAAATTGATAAAACATACTCTCGCTCAAACCATGAAGTGACCAACATGAGTAGCTATTGAGTCGATTCATTTCATTTGGGGAAAAAAAGGGGGGGGGGGATGGAATGGGGGTGTTTTGTTTAAGTTAAAGGGAACGGAGGCATTTACCCTCAGCTGTGAAAGACAAACGATTTTCCAAGGTCAGACTGCCGGCGTTTCTCCTTTTTTCTTCCGTTATCCAATGCGCTTTCACGCACTTCGCTGAAGGGGTTCAGAAAAAGTGTGACTTTCAAGAAGCTGTAACTCGCTTGCTTTTCATGCTACAAAAATGTTGTAATGACAAAAGTTGAAGGAAATTTAATCCTCTTTAACATTTGCATTGGAAGTTTTTTTTGTAATTTTAACCATTTTTGAGATATTTTGAAAATACTACAAAAAGTCCCACATTTTTGGGGGTTTTCGGCCCCTAAAAGTTCTCCCGAGGTCTTTCGTGTTGGATAACTTGGTTTTTTCATATTGGCACTAGTATACACAAATTTAAAAAATAAAATCTTTGACCCCATTTTTTGTAAGGCGAGCCCGTTTTTTTCTACCTATTGACTGGACTAATAGGGAAATGTTGGAGTTTGACGCTTTTTTCGTGCATCGGAAAACAAATAAGCAAGCTTTCACTGTATATGCTTAAGTACAATAGCAAAAAAAAAAGAAAGAAAAATTTACAGATACTTCGCTTTACAGTTCAGGAAAACAGTCCAAATGCGAATTTATGCTTATGAAACGGCCAGAGATTGGGTACTTCTGCAGAAGGTTCTCAAATCTGATATAAAGTTAAGAGCTTTCTTACTGACCGGAAACTAGATTACTATCACATCTTTAAACAATTCTTAAGCTTCCTTTTCAGCAATCTCTATTCCCCCCCCCCCATCCCCTCAATTTCTATCGTTGAGAAGATTTCTACTGTCTGATGTTATAATAAGGCAAGGAAATAATTTATAGATGTATTTAAAAATCCACCTTTCTTTGGTAAAGCTTTGAATGTCGCTTCATCAGGTGTCACTTGATGAAGCGACACGAGAACTATGTAGTAGTATTTGAGAAAAGAAATAACTACGTAAAAGTTACAAGAACTTTATCTAGCAAAATTTTATGTTTTAGGTTCTAATAAAGTTCAATTTGACCTGTATTTTTTTACCCATTTATTTCCTACCATTTTCTCAATAACCGATATAGATGTTTCCTTAAAATGTTCCCAAAAAAAGTACCTAAATGTCAAAGTTTCCAATTTATAGTACATGTTATATAAGAAACATTTTAAAAAAAAAGCTTGTCTTACCATACTGTACAAGGGGATCCACGCATTTGGGAAAAACGTATATAGTGCGTTGTCTATTTTTTTTCGCAACAAGAACTTTTTTGAGGTGACAAGGTGCCTCATCTGAAAATGAAAACCATAAAATATTTATAACTCTAAGTTTCAAGACTTAATAGCAGAACGTTACAGTACAACATCAGTTTTTTTAAAAAAAGCAAGAATAGATTTATTTAAAAATTCATAAAATAGCTACACTGTTAAAATTCCAAGAAATTTTAAGTTAAATATTACTGCAGAACAGTATTTACGATACAGAGATTTTTTTTACAGTAAATAGTACCGGAAAAATAAATGACTGAGACGAAAAATAAACCATCCATTCAGTATAACAGCGCACCGTTTTGCCCAATTTTATTTATTTATTTATTTATTTTTTTATTGTAAAAATTATCAAACTGAATTAAGTCTGCTAAACTTAAGAAAGTTGTCCGCTTACGAGTAATGAGAAAGCAAGTTCGTATCCCACTGCTAGTACTTCGTTTCTTCTATTAATCAACGCAGCTGGCTACGGCGTTCTTGTTTTCTCTACTGGTATTCAACAGTAAAACAGGTTTTTACGGTAAAAAGTACTGGCAAAATTGATGCAATTACTTTTTACCGCAAATCCTACATACGAAATTTCAGCCTTGTAAGGCTAACAGTTTTCGAGTTATTGAGACACGTAGATGAGTGCATACACACGTACACACATACGCGCATATAGGCTTCACAGCAAAGCTGGTTTGAATGAGCTCTGGTATGGCAAAATAGATACTGCGGTTATCTTTACGTTCGTATACATACAGATATGCCGAAAAATCGATCCGAAATTCGTTCGGATTGATTAAAATGAAATTTTTTTTTATTGAAATTTGAATGAAAATTGTGTCGCTCCGGTTTGACGACCGACCGCTGCCTTTATATAGCTTCATTTTGGGTCTAATCTGATATTTTCTTTTTTCACGAAGTTTCTTGGTTATTGTACTACTACGTTATTGGCAATAAAAAACTTCTTTTTTGAAAATGAAAAATACTCACCTCTACGTAGTTGTACATAGCTAAGTCACAGATGGCTTCAGCATCAACGTTTCGATTATCCGTAAATGCTGGTAAAACTTTTTCTAAGACAAAAAAAAAAAAAAGGAAAGGAAAGAAAAAGAAACCTTTATTAATGAAATAAATGGAGCTATTTTATTTTCTACTAGCTGTACCCGACGCGCGTTCCTACGCCAACAAAAAAAATACATCATTATACTGATTTTCATGACAATCGGTTGAACGGGGCAGAAGTTGCTACTCTGCAGTGCCGCCTGGTGGCGAGTGGCTTCAATGAGCATATTATGCACCTTCTCCGTGGAAAAATACATATATATAGCAATTTTCATAATAATCGGTCCAGGTATCAAGTGAAGCCGTGACTATACTCAAATTTTGTACTCACGCAGTTTGCAAGATCAATCAATCGCTAAAAATATCAAATAGAAAATGTTTTAATTTCCCCCGTTGCATGAAAAGCCATAAAACAATAAAGAAAGAATTTATTTGTTCAAACTCAAGAAAAATGGCTACAGCTAACTTCTTATCAATGAGATCTTTCACGCGAATTAATTTCTGCAGCCGATAATTTTATTCGTATTTATCCAACGGATTGTGACTTAAATTGGAATAAAAAAGGAACTATCGATCGGATTTTTTTCGAACTGGCCTATAAACATTCCCAGTACCAAAAATAACAAACGGTGAAAGTTTCAGCCAAATCTGCCGGGTAGTTTTTGAGTTCATGGATGACATACAGACAAACATTTATTTTTAGATTTAGAAATTCAAGATGAGAAATGTCTTTGCTAAAATTAAAATGTAGTGGAAGTAAGCCATCAGTTATCATTCTCAGACAAAAACGTGATTTTAAATAGAATTTATAATGCAATTTTTACCTTTAGGTTTTAGCTAAGTTTTTACTACAACTAAGTACTTTTCAAAAATCTTAGGTTTTTCTTCTTTTGTAAATAATGGGACTGCAAATTGGTTTCTCACCATTTGCTGACCTATCGGCGTAAAACCCTTACCATATAATTTTGACACCAACCAAGTTTCTCCACCAAGTGGACGCACCTGGGCTCTCTTCGATGCAAACCTACACCAGGAATTTAATTTTGCCTTAAGTATTCAAGACCAAACTAATACTCGAGGGATCTTTTAGATGCCGCTTATTCATACGACATGAACGCTGATTTTATTTTATTTTATTTTATTTATTTATTTATTTATTTTTTTTTTTTTTTTGCATCTTGAAAGTCCATTGACTAGAGCCGGGTTTGAACCCGTTCCTTTGGACATAATGGGCCAGCATTTTTATTTCTTTTGTTTTAATCACTATGCGCAGGGTGCGGCCTATCAACCTCCCGTATTTGGAGAAGAGCGCTGTGTGTGTTGTGGTGGAGATATGGTGGTAGAAGTGGTATCGATAAACAGCAGTATAATTACACAGAAGTAGCAATGGCATGGTGCGGTGAACGTCGTCATGTGTTGTGGAAGAATGCATTCCCAATGGTGATTTCTTGTAGTAAGCAAGAATTTAACACTTGCTTCCAACTTGGCCTACATGATCCTGTTAGGCTAGGAAAGAAAAACTATAACGTTACAAAGATTATTGTTCAGGATTTTTTTTACATTCTTAACAGAAAATCACAGGCCAGTATCAGGTTTATGTGCTAAACGCTATGGGCATGGAGATTCATGGATGGACGTTTTCATATGCGTTACATTTTTCAGCGTTGTAACGATCTGAGCTCACCCTGGCGTTTTTGTTTTAGTACCTGTGGCTGTAAAGTTTGATGCTCAAACATGAAATTTTTCTATCTGGAACAGGATCCTGTCGGCCAAGTTGTTCCCGAACACGAAATTCTTGCTGAGTAGTAATCAAAAAACCGTCATCCTCATGTATATTAAGGCCACCTATGCATATAGCGGCTCTAATATATATATATAATAGCGAATGATCGAGTAACGCCGACGTCATCAATAATGAAACTTGCGCCACGGCACATGATAATTTGATAATATTTTTTGGTAATATTTGAAATGCAGGGAAATGTTTTATTTTGACTGGGTTGAACTGTATCCGGTAACTTGACTGTTTAACTGGTAATACTGTCATTTTAGGATAATGAAGAAACGTAAAAATGGTCAACAATGAACTCTATCTACTGGAGTTTAGGGTTAATCCACTGGAGTTAGGGCTATCAAAATATCACCAAACAGGCAACTGCTTCGTTCAAATGTAGAAGCAATTTTCACCCGTCATACCTTGACGGGCGATTTTCTTGTTGTAAATAATACTCTTGCGCAACACTTGACGATGTTCACCGTACCATGCCATTTCTACTATGGCAAAAGGCTCGTATACTGCTAAAATGAAATGAATAGTAAAATAAACTATAATTTACTCAACTTTGTGGTCATATGTTGTATTAAATAATTGTGCCAGTGCTTTCAGTAATGCTGAAAAAGTGGCTTTGGGGGGGGGGGGGAGAGGGGGGCACCAACCTCTCCTAGATTACCTCAAAAAATTTTTACTTGTTTCTTTGACTTCATATGAGGCAGTGAGAAGCAAAGGGATGTAAGTGGATATTTTCAAGTTTTGAGTAAAACGCTTTTTAAGATAACAACCCAGGTAGGCTTGCATTGAAATTTTTTTCTAAATCATGCTGCATAGCAGCAACTATCAGGGCTACTAGTACTACCTCTTGCCCCAAGACAGGGAAGAGGTTCACCTACCACGTGTACTGGTTATCTCCAAATTTTTAATTTTGCCACTTACATCCCTTTGCTTCTCGCTGCCTCATATGTAATAGATGGAAGATACCTGCTTGATCATATGTTTGGTAATGATCTGTAAGCTTCAAGGAAATATGCCAGCAATGCAGTGTATAGGTAATTGCCTCATATGCTCTTTTTATATTATGCTTCAAAATGAAGTTATGAGCAGAAATATTTTTAATTTTGTGAGGGAAATTATTTAAATTTTTATTTTGTTTAAAAGCCAATCCTACCTAGCTTCAGTTTCTGATTATTGTAATTTTATTTTCCAAATAAGGGGGACTGACCTCACATCAACGTTCAAAGGGGGATTTAGAGCCTGAAAGGTTGAGAACTCGGGTCATATTGAATTAGATTAGAACTTTTAACAAAGCAAAATATTTACCTAAGTTATAACTGTAGGCCTCCAGAAGTTGAGAAAGTATCTCACAGTCCTCAAATCCCTGAAATAATAATTAAAAAATATATAAATATTGGTGACATAATTTCCTCGAACCACTTAAAAAAAAAGAAAAATTCTTATTAGATTAGTTTTGAAAGCTTTTCTAATGCAATTCAAGAAAAAGTTCTGCAACAGAAAATAGCAACCTTATTTTTGCACACATATATATAATAAAAAAATCTGCGAAATAAGTATAAAGCAGATTTTTTTAAATGCTTTCTAATTTATAACAATAATTTTTTAATTAAAAATAATGCTTCATAGTATATCCTTCCTTTATTGAAGAAAAATCTCAGTTTGGGTGAAAAAATCAGAGGTCAAACATTTATCATCATCACAGTGAAATAAAATTGCCTGATTTAATGTATTAGTGAGAAATACTTTTCCTATCAATGTGTGCTACAAACGTAAATATTGAGTTGCTTATAAGCAGGAAAAAGTCACCACCTTTAAGAAAGAGCTAAGGCAAAACACGCAATACACTGGCAACCCTGTTATGACACCCAGAGATTGAAAGGACGACACTGCAGTCTGGATGTCATCATTGGGCTGTTCTGCCGTAGTCTACGAGAATCTGTGCGTTGCATCCTCATAGGCTACGCTTCCGCCTTAGCCTGGGCAGTAACTTACTGCAAAGCTTTGCCTTCAATTGACGAGTTGAACCGCACTATTGTTGCGGACTCTCGCTGGTGTGTTATTTAAGATTCCAGTTTGTTGGCACTCTCAAATTCGATGAGATGACATCTGCCTCCAGCTCGGTTACTGAGTATTCCAGACTCCGTAACAACGATGAAACTGCTACCTCTGGATGTCATAACCGGGCTGTCGGTATGTATATTGCGTTGTATAGCTATTTGATCTTTCATTGAAATGTTGAACTAACCTATTAAAGGAGTGGTATACTTACAGCATTCATTCCTTGGCCGTAGAAAGGAACCATGGCGTGTGCTGCGTCGCCCAACAGAAGTACCTTATCATTCACATGGTAAGGATTGCACTGAAATGAAAGAACGGTCGCATTGCAGAGTTGGTAAGCTAACTAAACGGTTTTTCGATATATTTTCATGTTTCATTTTTTTTTTTTTTTAAATTGTATATGTCTGTTTCATGAGTGATACTTTTGGTTGTTAAAATAAATATCGGGTAGAAGAAATTCGGCACTTTTGTTTTGGAAAACTGACAGCTTAACAAAGATGAGCAGACAAATGAATAGAGCAAGAGGCTGTGAGCGCCAGACATAAGTTGAGTCGTGCTGTCTTTGGCGGGAAAGGGAAACAAGTAGCAAAAGTTGCATCAAAAGCTGAGTCAGTCCATGTCAAGTGACACGTCGTCTCCACTCGACCATCTCCGATTTGAACGAAATTTTACCAAGATACAGATATGCCTCTGAAACTCACCTGTACAAATTTTCAGTTTTCAACACCCAAATCTTAGAGATCTAGGATCGAAAAAAAAAGGGGTGGGCTCCAAAATGGCGGATCCGCTTGCTTTGTGAAACAAATTGCCATGTTTTTCACGGTTCCCCCATTATAAACCATTTTGAAGCACACTTTTTTTTTTCTCTCTTTGAGGTATCCTAGATCCTCATGATTTGTGTCTCGGATGCTGAAAATTTGCACAGGTTAGTTTCAAAGGCATGTGTGTATTTCTAGAGAACGTCCTCCAAATAGGAAATGGTTGGATTGGGACCACCAGGTCACGTGATAGAATGAATCTATGACGTTTAACTTTTGCAGCAATTTTACACACCTTTGCTAGTGTGAGCCCTGGATATTATTTTGATCATTAGAAAAACAAAAACGAAAGTATAATCTGTTTTTTATATTAAAAAAAGGTAAGGTTTCAGAGAAATTCTGGAAGGAAGTCTGTGGCGGGCCTGCGTCCAGGAGACCCCATAGCACCTACAGCCTTGAAATTTTGTACAAAATTACTTCGAACCCCGGTGGTTTGCACTTGGGGTTTTGTTTTTTAAAATTCGAATTATTATTATAATTATTAATTAAGCTCAAATTTTGCGTAAATTGCCTATTATTGCCTATTATAGAGGTGAAAAATTATTTGCACATATTAATATTATGTATCGTTTTAAAGGATAGAATTTTCCACGTTCTACGCAATTTGTTTTAATGCTCTAACTTACATACGGCGGGAGTAATTTGCGTTTTTAGCTAGAACTTTTTAAAACTTAGCTAAAATTTATGCACTACTTTCTTCATTAAATCTATCAGTAAAAAGCGAAAGAATTGTCCCACAGTTTTCTTTCTAACATCACTGGAAAGAGCAACCTTTTTTTTTTTAGTCCAGATCTAACTCGACTTACAGTCGAAAAACTAAGCTTCTATCTTAACAGGAAAAAAAGTTACAAGCCGTTAAAAATCAAGTTCGAATCATCTCCATTAAAATTATTGATAATTTATTTGCCGTTGCCATAGTTACGTCTTTTCGATTCGCTTGTTTCTTCTTTATCATTCACAAACTTTAAGGGTTTCGATTTTAACGGAAAATCTTAGACTCAACTCAATTCAAGTCCCAAGCTAAAGAGCTAACTATATTACTAGAGACCACGAATATGAAAATGACTGTTCAAGCGTACACAACTGCAGTTTTGCAATGCTCAGGAGCCTCTTATCGCTCTGCAAGTTGGTACAGGTTATTTTGAAACCCGGGGAAGGGGTGCTTTTTGATCCGAAGGGAGCTCATAATGCGTTTTTAATCTGTTTCATTTTAATTGACGATTTAAATCTTTGCGAATCAAATAAGATTGCGAAGCAATCTTCGGGGTTGATGAGCGTTAGCGAGCAGGGTGCAGAGCCCCCTAGTAATTTAAAATTAAATCATGACCGTGTTTTGTATGCATATCTAACAATGTTAGTTCAAGAAGACAGCAGTTAAGTAATTTACAGACGGCTCGCTCGGGGAAGGGGGGGGGGGGAACAAGGAAGGTATCTGCCTCTTCACGTTTAAAAGTAAAGCAGCTTTGCCCATCCACTTTTCAAAGCTCAAAATTAACAATCGATCGAAAAATGATAAAATTCATCGATTCATTAGTTAACGAAAAGTTTGACTAAATAAATGTGTGTGTTTTTATATTTTTCTGGCATTATTATTTTTAAAAAATTAAACTGGACCCTTGAATTGGTAGGAGAGAGTTTCCGGTTGCAATTTGTCCCAAATTTTGAAGCCGTGTCAAGAATATTTTAGAGAAGGCCATTTAATCAATAATGACATTAAGGTTCAATCGTCGAATTAAAAATAAAGAGTCAGCTTTAGGTGCCTTGCTCCCCCCCCCTCCCCCATCACATCCTTTGAACCCTCACTTTTTTGGTGCACCGTCCGCCTATAAAGTAATGATTAAAATTCGAATTGTCGTTCCCCTAATAATATTTTTTCTTTAAACTTTCACCTATAAAAATAATCTCACTGTGACAATGCATTGTAGAACATCAAAATCTGAATGCCAAAAATCTAAACGCACTCCCATGAAATTTTGATAAAATTTCCTTAATGTTCAGAAAACAATGAGTTAATTTTAGTTAAATTTTGTCAAGAAATGTAACTACGTAGCGTTATGTACTTTATTGTCTGTCATATACATACATATTGTCTAAACAATTTGATAGATTAAATGACGTACTATTTTTCCATTTTAGTTCTTATTTGAGAAAACCCGAACAATTTCAAAATCCGAACTACCTATTGGTCCCACTAGTTCAGATTTTTCACTTTCTACTGTAACATATTTTTTTTAATTTTCTTTCAGGGAAGGAAAGTTATTTTTAAAAAAAAAAATTACAAATTATGGGGCTCCGTCCGACTATGGACACCCTGGGCACATTCCCCGCATGCCCATCTTGAATCAGGCAGTTTGACTGGTGTTGATTAATATGTGAATTATGAGTGATATTAGTTGAGAAGACTTACTTTAATGGAAACGAGCGCTGACGCTTTCGTGCGGAAGAAGTCTGTCACTAGACGATCCCTGTAAATGACAATGAATAAGCTGAGTTTTCGGCTAAGTGCATTGGTTTCTATATTAGATCGCAATTTTTCTGTTTTTTGCTGGTTGTAGAGCACGGTTTAAGGAAACTCGGCTAGTTTTTGTTATTGCTGTTATAATCATTATTATTGCTGCAATTTCATATCTCAGACAACAAAAAAAGATCAAAATTATTTTTAAAGTGCCGTGCTCAATAGTTAATATAGTATTTTAAAAGTTTCAAAAAATGATATATTTAAGGAATATTACTTCTAATGAGCGCATGTGGATACACAAACCTATTTTGTGTTAGTAAAAATAAATCGATTATTTATTTTTACTGACTAAAAAGAATGGCAATATACTCGACAGCCCGGTTATCACATCCAGAGAGTGCAGACTCGTTCTTGTTAGGACTCATCAGTCTGGAATAGTGAATGACTGAGCTGGAGGCAGACGTCATTTCATTGAAGCTGAAAGGGCCAACAAACTGGTAGATAAAGTTAATTTATCTCACCAGCGAGTGCCCGCACATGTTGTGGTTCGACTTGTGAATTGAAAGGCAAAGCTTCGACCCAAGCTATTCGTTCAAATAAAAACGAAACTGCAGTCTTTAGATGTGTTAAACAGGCTGTCTGGTATACTGCCATGTAGTTCTGCCTTATACCTGGCTTATGGGAGGTAACTTATTGCTAAAAAAAATAGGTTTGTGTACTCATACAAATGTATATTTACAAGGCTTACAAAGTAGTAGTAAGGCCCACAGCAGATCAATTTTTCTTCATTAAATACGTACATCATCTGCTGCAATTGCGCATATTAATGTCCATAAAGCAGAAATATCTCCTCCTCATTTAAATAATCTGTTGCAACAAGAAATAATAGAATGTAATGAATGAAATCAATTCTAATTGATCATATATAATTCTCAAGAAATGTGTTTTATATAACCCTCCCCGAAACATAAGTCTAGTTGCGGCCCTGTGCTTCAGTGCCCGCAAACGTATACTTACTTCCCTATGAGCGACACAGCATCAGAAAAATTGTCTTCGAAAAATTCCAAAAGGCTTTCGGGGGTGCCGAGTTTTTCAAACATGGAAAACGGCATGAACAGAGTGACCGTGTAGCTCTTGTCTTGATTAGGTAACGCTATCAGCATGAACGTATGCCTTGGCCAAATGTGCAAGTAGTTTTCCTCCATGGCAAACTGCAAAGAAATAACTTTTATTATTATTATCAGTGGCGTCACTGCGGGGGGCCAGGGGGCGGTTCGCCCCGGGTGTCACCGATCTGGGGGGTGACACTCAAAGTGAGATTGCAAGGTTTTTTTTTTTTTTTTTTTTAAATAAGAAGCTAAAATACATTTTTATGACAACAAATTTGAAATTTTCCCGGAGGGAACCCCCCTGACGTCCCTCTTTTCAACCCCACATCCTGGAGAAAATTCTATACACAATATCAGGTTGATATTTTCGCTACTTAGACCTGGTAGTCTCTTCCTCTTATACCAAAAAACTGAAACCCATTATTTGAGATACGTTTGAATAATTCAAGGGTCATCAATTTCATGCACGCCCCTTACTTTTTTGACCTCTAGAAGCACACATGTGTCTATGGCGTTACATAAAAATCGTTCATAGTTTTCTGTTTTTTGTACATTATTTCACTTAAAATTGTGGTGTGTACTGTGTTTTTGAAAATAATATAAATTTCATGTTTACAAAGATTTTTTTTTGCGTTTGTAAAGGGGGCGGGGGAGGATTACACTACATTTTTTCGCCCAGAGTGTCACCCATGCTATGTACGCCATTGCTGTTATTATTATGAAAATAATGATTATGATCATTTTGGTTATTTTAAAAACTCAGTAATATTGAACGAATATAAGTCTATCGAAGTACAACTCTAGACCCAGCAAAAAGTCAGGTTTTTTAGGTTAAGTACGCTGATGTCATCGGCTGATACAGTCATAAGCTCAGATTAATAATGCAGTGAAACCTGTGTAAGTTGACCACTCGCGGTGCACTACTTTAGTGGTCAACTTAAACAGATGGTTACCTTACAGAGGTTGATTTATATAAGGGCTAATTCTGTGCTTGAAAAATGCGGTCAACTTAGACAGGTGGTCAACTTACAAGGGTGGTCAACTTCACAGGTTTTACTGTAATAATATTCTGAGTCTTCTAAGAACGTACCCATCGAGTTTTTGTACGCATGGCAGAAGGCGGTTGCGGCGCAATTAAATTACCTCTGTATCTGAATTTATGATAAACTATATTGTTTAAATACCTACTGGCAATCAAGACCGTATCCAGAAATTTTTTTCGAGAGGGCCCGGATTTGCACATTGCCCTAACACACATATATACATATAGACACACATAGATGCAAAAAAAAAAAAAAAAAACATAAACGATTTTTTTCTCTCGATTTTTAATGATTCCACTGTTGGACTGTTGTTATTTTTATTTCTTATTATTTTTTATTTACCTTTGTAGTGGTAAGTATAACAGGAGAGTGTCTCTTTAAGTCGAGTAGAACATTCATAATTTCAGGGGGTCCGGGGGTTTCTCCCCCGGGAAATTTTAAAAATAGATATAAAATTCTGTATTTTGAGGCCTAATATGGGGTAATTGAGACTACAATAGGAATAAACAATGTGGAGGGGGCCCAAAAATGTCATTTGTGACAGGCCCCGAAATTTCTGTGCCCGCCTCTGAAGGAGGGCAAGTCTTGCAAACTAACAAGGGGCCTGCCTTGGCCCGGAACGGCAATTTTTGAATCGGGAAAGAGAGTTGGAAGTCCTAATTAAGGGTCTAAATTTCAAGTATGCTTTGCAGCTAATGGGAACTATAGAATTGCTTTTCCTGTATTTCTTAAAATTTTCACTCGTTTAAAAGCTGCAAAATTAAAAATAAAAAAAACTTTGTTATTTTCCTTTTCTGACATTAGAAATTAAAAAAAAAAACTTTCTTCTGTTTTACGGTACAAAACATTTCGGGTTTGGGGGGGAGGGTAGCGGCCCGCCGAGCCCCCCCCCCCCCCCTCTGGATACATCCCTGCTGACATTTAGACCATTCCACTTGCCAAAACTTTTGAAGAAATTTTTACTCCCGATTTTGTCAATGGAAAACATGAGCATGAGACAGGGCTGACTTGAGTGGATATCTTTTTATTTCTATGAAAATGAAATTGCCATTGGAGTATTCTTCCTGCTTTTCTTAACACCGGATTTCGAGAAATCACAATCAATCTATTTAAACCTGAAATTGTAAAAAAAGGGAGCGTGTGACATTTGTGGGTCGCCTTTACTAAGCTATACATGCAATGCTAAAAACAAAACAAAAAAAGTAATAATTTTAAAAAAGAAATGGGTAACCAAAGTTAGAGAAATAGATAACCCAATAGTCAAATTTTATGAAAGCATATCACTCACTTTATTTTTTGGAGCATCTGCTTACCAGAGACATTGTGGAGAAAATAACGATTCAATGGTTTGCCAGCAGTCTTCTGGTCTGCTTTTGGTAATTTAAGGCTTGACCTTGGATGAGGTCATTTGGCACAAGGCTAATAATCATTATGATTACGCAATTTTGTGCAATAGAGTGCAGTTTGAATGCTTCAGTTGGAAAAATTAAGCTAAAAGCAATTATGTTTAAGAAGTTCGCGTATTATAAAGTTAAACTGCTTTGAAAGTAATTCACCTAATAAAAAAAAAAAAACATTTGATAACAAAACGGAACTACATCCAATTAAGTTTTTTCGGTTAAGAGGATGATTAATTTTTTTGCTGATTTTAAATTTTAAATATTTGTGAACATAAAATAATGTATAAACTAGGCCCCTAAGAAGTTTTTTTTTCCTTTTTAAGATTCAACATCTTCTTTCAGAACTCATGTAGCCAAGACTCTAAGTACACAAACGTGACCGAGCCATATACACATACAGAAAAGGCACCACTCTAAAATCTTTACGTGTAAAATATCCTTTTCATTCCCCTTTCCACGAAAAATATCACAGATTTTAATCTAACTCCTTAAAGAAACCTCGAACAAATGACAAATATTCCTACTCACATCTCCATCTTCTGTGGGAGGAATGCAAAGCTCCAAGTAACCATGTTCAATATAGAACTGACTGTAGTTGAATCTGGGCATCTTAAGCATTTGTCTTCGTACTGCCGAGTATGCACCATCGCAACCGATTAGCATATCGCTAGAATCTTCTTGCACTTGTCCGTCAGGTCTAAAATAAAAATAAATAGTAAATAAAATAAAACCATCGTAAGCCAAATGTAAAGAAACGGTAAACAAAAGCTAAGACTCAGGTTAATATTATTTCTGCTCAGAATTGCAAAGAAATGGTATTTTCAAAGCAATAAACTTATACAGTAAAACTTGTGAAGTTGACCACCCTTGTAAGTTGACCACCTGTCTAATTTGACCGCTTTTATCAATCACGGAATTAGCCATTACCATATAAATAAACCTCTGTAAGTTGACCACCTGTTTAAGTTGACCAATAAAGTAGTGCACCGCAAGTGATAAACTTACACAGGTTTCACTGTATTAATATTCTTACTTTGGGCGCCCATGTAGGGGGGCAAGAGGGGGCTCGAGTCCCCCCCCCTTAGAAATTAGAACTGCCTTGCTTTTAGTACTTTTTTCTTAGCAAAAATGTAAAAACATTTCTTTTCAAGCAATTAATGAATAAGTTATTAAAAATGTCAAATTTTAATGACTCTAATCTGTTCTGAAATCGGTTTCCATGAGGAAAATATCCTGCTAAACCATGGGGAAAATATCTGAGCCCCCCCCCCCCTTGTAATTTTGCATATGGGTGCCCTTGATTCTTACTCAGAACGTCATAGTTAAGAATTGTAGGAAAAAAATAACAAAAAAATGGCGTAGTCAAACCAAATGACCCAGATTATTATCATAATTACTAATCAAAACCTCCAGGGTTGGAATCGCAAGAAACCGCCATTTTCAAGCCTAAAGACTCAAATCATTAGTTTTTCAGTTGCTGCCCCCCCCCCTCCCCCCTAAACGTGTAAACTTTTGAGTGATGAAAAAGGTGAAAAGAAACTCTTGGTGTACCGTTTAGGCTTCCTGTGAAAATGTACAACTCACGCATTAAGAGTCTTTTTTTTTTTTTTTTTTTTTTTTAAAGCTGGACAAAGTGAATGGGGCCTGATAGTTGACACCTTCAATTTTCCTGAAACTTTCAGAATATTTTACTAGTATGGTGATAAAAAAAAAGTGGAGCTTCTTTCCTCTCTAATTTGACTTGTTGGCCCTCGAGTGGAGGTCAAAGTTTAGGGTCGTGAGTCCCGGTAAAAACAATTTTAAGGGATTCGTACAAACTAGAGACTAGGCAAAGCTAACTCTGCTGAGTTTTTTATCTCATAAATTGCTTTAAAACAAATGTCTTGATATAGTCCACCTCAGGATTGTAGGCATTCGTTCCTGGACGAGTCCACTTCAAAACTGATTAAAAAATAGAGAAGAGAGGAGTGAGACATAATCAAGTGTTGGTGAAACTCGTTTTATTTGTGATGCGTCGTCGTTGAGTTTAGGGGTTTAAAGGATTTTTGAAATTTGTCGCTTTTGTCGCTAGATGAACACTTAAGGTTTTTGTTTGTTTGTTTTTGAAAGTTGACAAAACAAATAAAGGAAACTTACGTTAAAACTTTGTATTTCCCATCATCGAAACGGCTGTCTAAAAATTTGTGTTTGAAAAATACTTCAACATTAGAATTCTTCTCAGCAGCTAGGAAGAGAAAAAAAAAAATTGAGAAAAAAAAGATTAAATAAGAACAAAAAAAAAAAAAAAAAAAAAAAAACTAAAAAGAATAATGTATAAGCCCAGTAATTTAGAATGTTATTAAGTACTACTGAATAACTACACTGTTGAAATAGTTTTAAAACCGTACACAGATAAGACAAATCATATATTCAAAAGCAGAATAGAAGGATCAACAGTCGGGGCCCATTCCTTTCTGATTCAAGGAATCCCGTAAAATTTGAATGGGCCCCCGACTGTTGATCCTTCTATTCTGCTTTTGAATATATGATTTGTCTTATCTGTGTACGGTTATAAAACTATTTCAACAGTGTAATTATTCAGTAGTACTTAATAACATTCTAAATTACTGGGCTTATACATTATTCTTTTTAGTTTTTTTTTTGGTTTTTACGCAGTCGGGTTTTTTGTTTTTATTTAATATTTTTTTATTTTACACTTTTTCGTTAATTTTCATTGACTTTGTTACTATGACTATGAGACGGTATATTTCGCAATCTTGTCATTTCATTGAGAGAGTTTGTTTGTATCGTGATGTTTATTAAGTAACTTGCGGTGGTCTAAACTACTGACAATTAGTCCCTCTAGGGACCTAACTCGGCTTAAAGCTACATGTGCTTCACCTTCGGCAAAAATGATCGAACTTCAGTCAACAACAGTACAGCTATATAAACAGCCTGTACAACTCATGATGATGCGAAATAGGAAACGTCGTCAGTCAAGTCTTTCTTTCTTTTGGTGCTTAATTGCACAGTTATATTTTGACGAGGACTACAACCTGTGTGCCTTGCCTCCCTTATGCATGATATATATTTTTATTACACATATAATAAAACACATGAAAGAATTTATATCACAAAGATGGGAAAGTACAACCGGAGCGAGGTTGGGAGTCGAACCCAACGCTTTAAGTGTGCCAATGTCAAACAGTCACTCAGACCGCTCGGCCACTGAGGCCCCGTCCAGTCCCCAAATCTTTATCGCGAAACTCAGTCCCTTGAATCAAGGCAAAAACAAATGCAACATGTTAGAGAGGAAAATCGAATTAGTAGACTTTCTTTCTTTTGGTGCTTATCTCACGGGTTTATTTTGATGAGGACTACAATCTGAGTGTCTTGCCTTCGTTACGCATCATATATTTTTTATCACAGTAGAGACTCATATCAAGAACACATGAAAGAATTTGTCGCACGCAGGTAGCGTGCGACACAGTGTGCGACACCCAGCGTACGCCGATCCCAAACTGACAAAATGGCAACTGGTTTTTGAAATGGTACTTTTGATTACTGTCATGTGTTTAGTGACACTCTCAAGTTAAGACAAATCGATTGACGTAAGAATTACCAAAATTGGATAAGGCGTTTAGCCTGTAGAACGCCACATAGGAACGGACATATCTACATGGACTGATAAACACATTACTCTCCTTTGCGTCGCGCATGCGCAGTCGGGTAAAAATCAAAACAAATAATTCTTCACAGTCCACTTGGCTGGAATGCAAAGCCTACAAGAACATATTATCAAATTATTATTCCGTGGTGCGAGTTTCATCGTTGAAACACGCGGGTTACTCAATCATCGGCTATTATGTATAAGGGGATGGGGTAAATTTTTGAATCTTATGACCTTATGAGTAAACCTCTCTTTTCAATTCGATCAAATTTCATTCTGAAAAACTTCGGTGCTTTATACATCTAGTCCAAGTTTTTAATCACATACATCTAGTCCGAGTTTTCAATCACACACATTATCACTCATTTGAATTAGTGTGTTCGGCTCTGATAACAAGAATCTTAACCATCGACGAATTTATTAATGTTTGGTTTGAAAGAGTTAGTTAGAAGTCTAATCCTCACATAAATAATAGCTGGTGATCGAGTAATGCGCGTGTTTCAACAATGAAACTCGCGCCAAAGCATGATTAATTTGATAATATGTTCTGGTAATGTTTAGTATGCAGGGAAAGGCATCATCGTGACAAGGCTGAACTCGATCCGGTAACTTAACTGCTTTACTGATAAGACTGTCAATTTAGGGGAATGAAAAAACGAAAAAATGGTCAACAATAACCGATTTTAGGGTTAATCCACTGCAGTGAGGGTTAAAATTACAACTAACAAAATATCACCAAACAGGCAATGACTTCGTTCAAATGTAGTAGCAATTTTCACCCGTCATACCTTGACAGGCGACTTTTTAATACATAAATAATTTTCAAAAAATTACCGTAGTTAAAAACAAACTTTTTTGGCTTTTGATTTTCGAAAAAAAAAATAAATAAATAAATAAAGCGCATTGGTACGTGTATAATAACTTGAGGAAAACTTTTGAAGAATCTTACCTGTAAGAAGGGTTTCGTTTAAAAATCTCCTGCCCACAGAATAAATGCACTACAGATAAAACAATAGTTAATTAATCATTAGGAATAAAATCAATATTGAAAAAAATTTTAGTCACACGAAACAGCTAATTAGACCCCGTAAGAGCTTGAACTATAGGGAGAAACTAGGGAGGTTTGATCCACCCTCTCTTTTTCATACTTAAACATTCATTTAACTGATGAGCATCAGTGACAGCATGGTATCAAGTAAAATCATAAGTTTTTATTTTTTGGTCAATTTCAAATAGAATCAAGGAGCAATCACTTGTAATATCTTTTTCAGGCAAAAATGTAATTTTTGTTGCAAGTTTTTCTCTCCTACGTTATTTGTAATTAACAAAACCAGAAGTAAATTGAATTATTTGCGTACTCAGTTCAACATGCTAAAAGACTGCATAATTTCTTTTCTTTTTTTTTTTTTTACTTTCTTTCACCTTATATTTTAAGGTGTTTTTATTTTTTTAAATTTATGGTAAAATCCATTTCAATTCAACAAGAGGTGTAACTTGATGGTCTCGGATTTTTTTGAATTTAATGCATGTTAAAATTCATAAATTTTTTTTAAAATCTGTTGTTTTTTTTTCCCCAAAAAAATCCTGGGCTTAGAAACAGGCCGCCAAAGATGGCGGTCCTGTCATGATATCGCACTTGGGATTTTCGTCAAAATATTTAAAGTACATTATCTCAGGAACTGTAGAACATATTTTGTTGCGATTTATTTTATTTAAAGGGATATTTTTCCTGTTTGAAAAAATATGCAACATTTTAAAATATGTGCTTAAGTTTTTTTCCACAGTCTTTCCTTAAAAGAAGTTAATATTATTTCTTCTTTCTTTCAAAAATGCATATTTTAAAATTTTTTTTTTTTACAGTTCATTAGTACCACTGAGCACTACGTTCCCTAAAAAAGACGAGTGCAACAAGTGGCCAGAAAACACTATAAATTAAGTTATATAGAGAAATTTGATCAGATCCATGTCTGATTTAGAGTCTTTAGAGTTTTAGTCTGATAGAGAGATTTGATTCTTTCATTTTGAGTCATCACTTGATCCAGGAGTTTTATTTTTTATGAAAACAAGAACGCAGTATCCAGCCGATTCGCTGCATTTCCCGACGAAACCTTTCAGCGTAGCGTCAAAAAAATCGGCAAGTGTAATGCCATCTTGTTCTCACTAAATTCCATGGGCGTCGCTGGCTCTTTGTTATTGGGGGGGGGGGGGGGGGCGATTGATGCAATGCAGAACAATCACCAAGGAGTTATCCCCCCCCCCCATTTTTTTAACAGGAACTTTAATTTAGTGATGTACAAAGAAACGGGAAGCCTTCCATCTCAAAAAAAATAATAATGAAACAATGAATTATAAGTGAGAATTAAATACCTGTGTGCTGAAAAGTAAAAGAAGATAAAACAAAGTTAATAGGCACAAATTTTCAGGAAACAGCAAGCACGTGTTTCGAAGTTACAAGGAACCCTTTTTCTTCCTTAAAGAAGGGAGTTTATGGATAGCTCATTTTTATTGGTCGTGTTTGTTCATCAACATTATTTCTATATATATTATCTGGAAAATTTTATCAGCATTGAGCGAAAAAAGTTTTAACGATGAAAATCGATAACAACGGATTTTTTGCAAGTTTTGTAGGAACAGTATTAATGAAAGAGTTTTTCTTTAAAAAAACTAAATCTACTTCTGTTGATAAAAATAATTTTTTGAAAATACTCACAAGCAACAATGTACGTAAATTCACACAGTGACCTAATACACACAAAAACCTTTTTCTTTAAAATAACAAATTAAATCAAAACTTTATGTATTTCACTTTTCTTTTATAGTCTTATACCAATGTTCACTTTGCAAATCAGTTTAATTAACTAGAGAGAAAATATTTAAATTTTAGATAAAAATTAGATGCGCAAGGAAGGGGAATTCTCCTCACATTTAGGTGAGTAAAAACTAAAAGTTAAAAATTCAGCTTTTATTTACGTTTTATAATTCTCTGGATATTTTATAATCCTAGATTGTTATTAATAATCTTGATCAATGACT
Organism: Uloborus diversus; assembly: GCF_026930045.1. NCBI lineage: Eukaryota > Metazoa > Arthropoda > Arachnida > Araneae > Uloboridae > Uloborus > Uloborus diversus. Next base: position 80,067,365 of record NC_072734.1, on the reverse strand, counting down.
GAGAATTGAGTAAATTTTTATCGCTACATCAATATATTTAAATAAATAAAATTGAAATTTTATACTAATAACAAAACAATAAAATATAATTTTAAAAGAAATTCCTTAATGAGTTCTCATTTGCTGCGACATCTGTCCCGGTAGATTTTAAAAACTGGTACGGGGTTTTTTTATTTTTAGAAATTTCAAAACTAGAAATGTTTCAAGAATGTGATATTTTGACTGCTTCATTTTGAAGCAGCTTAAATTGTTCATATAACTGTTAACTTTATATAATGTAACGTAACTTAATTATTGCTTATGGGAACTTTCAAGTTAAATAGTATTATCAATTATATTGCACAGTTTCTGGTTCCAAGGGTTCTGCACACAAACTTTTTAATTAAATATAATTTTCCACTACATCTTGTTGTATGGTACAGTTGTGTATAACTTAAAGGACAACATTTTATAAAATTATAATTGTAAAAATGAATGTTCTCAACATAAATTATTACAGGCCAAAGCGGAAGAATCACACCTCATGATTCGACCAGGCCGGATGCTTCATTCAATCCCTTCATTGTAATGCGGTTTTTTACTACAGAAAAAAAAAACCAAAAGATTTGTGAACCATTTTAAATTTACCATTAATTAGGAATTCCAACGAAACTTCGAGTTTTCAGTATTTATACCAGTAACGTCTTCCTTCAGTAATGTACGCATTCATTTAAATGAAAATTTTACATATGTTTATAACAAATGAAATTTTGAAAAAAATTTCTACAATTAACAAGAAAAAATTTGAATTTTAAGAACTTAAATTAATTTTTAGTGCATTTTTGATCACTATTCTTGCAAGCCAAAAGATAATCAAAGAACGAGATTAAGATATTTTTTCTATGGTGGAGAGGAAGAGAGAAACCAGAAACCTCTCTTCAGTTGTAAAATATTTTAGAAGTAATGTAATGTATTAGAAAAATATGGATAAAATATTTTATGATGTGAATCGTCAATAAATAGTAAAATACTATTATTTTCATGTAGTCGAAAATTTATACTATCAATAGCGCAATATCATTATTTTCGTTTGAAATATTCTTCGATTAACTTAGCTCGTAGCAAGTTGATGAAAAGTATGAAAAATAAAAATGAAATACCGAAAACTTTCTTATAATATTCAATTTTTCGACAAAGGCTTATTTTACCAGTGAAAAAAGGTAGGGGGGGGGGGGGGGGTAAAGTCATTTTAAAATTATTCATATGAATAAAAAACTCAAACAGCTTTGTAAACGAACACATTTCAAAACCGTTTCAAGGTTCATGTCTAGGCAAAGAGAAAACATAAGAAAAGAAAAAATATCTGATACCAATTTAAACTCTAATGTCGATGGCGCTAAACGAATCGAGGGGATCCCTAAAGGGAACAGAAATTTGAGAGATATATTTCTAATGAGGGTGTCTTCAAATATTTTTTGAGAGAACCTCCAATAGCTGTACATCGTAATGCCTTTTTCTACGAAAAATAAAAGAGAGTAGTATACTTACTATAAAAGAGTTAAAACGGGCCTTGAAGTTTTGGAGAAATTGATAATGATGGTTAATTCGAATTACAGAATTATTTTTTGTCCGAAGATTGCTGTTCAAACAGCTATATTTGGATAGAAAATAACATACACTATTTGCAGGGGACAGGTTCGACCTAAGGGACCTTAATTCGACCTTGATCTCAATTCTAAGGAAACATTTTCTTCTAAGACCATGTGATCAAGGGGAAGGAAACAGGAAGCGAACCCCACTAAAGATTTATCGCCCCCATCCGAGTGGTCAGAAAGATGGTGGAGGGATTTTAATGGTTGATCGTCGTTTTAATGAGTTTTGTTAGTAGGAGGTGGGGAGTAAGATACAGGAAATAAGAAAAGGAAGAAGTAAAGGACAAGAAAGTAAACGGACAGCGAATAGTGTGGGAATCAACTGTCTTTCAGAAGGTTCCTCAAATGTTATAGATAAGGCAGTTTTTGCTGGACAGGGGGTGTCATTTTCTGTTCGTTTTCTTGGTAGATAGCAGTTCTATTTTGAGCCAATTTTTTTTTTTTTTTTTTTTTGTCACAAATGAGTAAAACCAGAAAATTTTTTGTATGCGCTTTTTTTAATTCTCAAATATTGAGGGGGACTTTTCACGAGTTCAAAATATTGAGGGGGACGTATCCCCCCCTGTCCCCCGTGCCAACGACGCCCGTGCTAAATTCAACATCCTGAATAAAATGGCGACTCAAAATTAAAATTTCGCTATATGACCAAAGTGTTTTCCTGCCATTTTTTGCGATTTTTTTTTTTTTTTGGATTTTTGAGGTCTGCCATAATGTAAAGAGTTCCTTAAAAAAAAAAAAAAACTTTTTTTTTCAAATGCCTTTAAAATCTGTTAAACAAAAAAGTGGAAGCTCTCCTTTTCAGGGAACGTAGTGCTCAGTGACACTAATAAAAACACTTTTCAAAAGACTGAGGAAAAAAGGCAAAAGCACACATTTCAAAATGTTGCATTTTTTTAAGCAAAAAAGAATATCCTTTTAAATAAAACAAACCGCAACAAAATATGTTCCACAGTTCCTGTGATTATGTACTTTAAAGATTTTGACGAAAATTCCAATCATGATAGGACCACTATCTTTGGCGGCCTGTATCTCGGCCCAGAAATTCTTTTAGGCAAAAAAAAAAAACTTTTTCTTAATTTTATTATGAATTTTTACGTATGTTAAATTCAAAAAATCCGAGACCATCAAGTTACGCCCCTTGTTGAATTGACATGGATTCATCCTTATTAATTTATTTTGATGCTAAAATGGCTATTGAGGAAGATTCAACCAACATTACTTCTGAGAGGATTGACCCAGGTTGAATCTCCCTTTTACTTGATGGTGTAACATTTTTTGAAGTATACACAGAGTGCGCCAAACAAATTTTAAACCTGCCATTATGTAAAAAAAAAATTAATGATAAAATAAAATACAGTAAACTTTACAAATTAAAAGCCCTCAATTATTAACTGATCTTTTTTCACTATAACTGAAGGGCCTCATTTTATGAAAATTGTACTTTATAATATGAAAATCCAAAAAAAAAAAAAAAAACCGATAAAAGGCAAAGGTGGTAGTAAACGTACCAAATCGAGAATTTTGACAGAAACCCCTGTCAAATCTGAAATTGAGATGATGTACAATATGGGAAGGATACATCTCAAAACATTAAGAAAAATAGCAGGAAGCAAACAAAGAAGGGAAAACTAGATTGGGCTTCAGATAACGAATGTGAACAAAAACAATTTCATGTCTCAAAGTTATGTAGGTGATGACATGATTTTAAAAACTTCCAAACATTTATTATATCTCAATATTCTGTCAGCCGGTTATCACATCCAAAGGCTGCAGTTTCTTGGACGCGTCAGTATAGTCAATTACCGAGCTGTAGCCAGATGTCATCTCATTAAAGCAGAGAGTGCCGACAAACTGATAAAGTAAATGAGCTAAATTTTCACGTAGCATTTTCAAGCCTCTCTTACTTTTAGATCAACCCAGATCTTTTTTTAATAAAAAATGGGGGCGGGGGAGGAAAGAACAGGAAGAGTGGGACAGGAATTAACTGATCAATAATCCACAACAGTTGAACATTTTTACTTTAAGTTGTTTAAAAAAAATAAAAAAAATTTCTCCGACATTATTTTTATTTCTTATTAAAATTTCCCTTTCCCGAGGCACGTTCATTTATTTCTTCTCTCTGTTTTAATAGTAAGGAATGTTTTTGAAAAACATTCTAAACATTCTGAGTAGAATGTTTTTGAAAAACATTCTACTCAGCGTTCTGGGTGGGAGAGGGTGGGCACGGGACTTGTGTGACTCCCACTCTGGTTGCGCCACTGCAGATATGTTAAACTTATAACCTTGCTTCACGGGTTAAAAAAAGAAATAGATGTTTTACGGACAGTATAGGGATTGAAAAATATATTTTCAAATAAGGAGAACATGTTAAATCTCACTTGTCCTCGGTTGTCATATGGTACCGGTGTTCGTTTCCCGCTCGTGGAATGAACCATCCTTCCCTTCATGGGGATGCCATGCTTGTCGATCACTTCCTCTTCGAGGCCCGCCAGTCGGAGGGCTGATCGGCCCCTCACGGATAGGGCCAGGTTGATGCTCCGGCCCGCGACAACTTCCATGGTGCGGATGTCTATTGGAAAGGAATACTATTAAAAGTCAAGGAATAAAGCAACTGATTTATTTCAACAACATATCTCAAACATAAAGAGTGGTCCAAAAGGGGGCGCCGTTAGTTTCTCACAGTGACAAAACCTGTATAGCGGCAATACAGGGGTGCCCCCTCCTAAGGGCAAGGGTGCATCCCCCCACCCCCAAAATATCACGAAGACCCGTAAAAGTAAGAACCTTCCCCTCAAAAAAGTGAAAAATAACCCTCAAAACACCCCCCGCCCCTAAAATTTTCAGTGGCGCAGTCTGCCCCCTAGGTGGGCACCCCTGGACAATGCACTTCAGTTCTACATTCTAGTCGCACCCCTGTATCCCTGTACTTTGTCCGCCCTGATAACATGATACGACTGCATGCGTTGATAAGCACGTTCAGAAAAGAAACCCAATGAATCTGTTGAAAGTAGAGAATTCGGATTAAAAGAAGAAAAAAAAAAAAGGTTTACATTGGTACCTGCAATTAACACCTACGACCTAACCCGTTTTCCATTTGATTAGCGAAATGTCGAAAATTTTAATCGCAATGATCGTCTTTCTTCCTTTTATCATGGAAAAATTTTCTTGTTCTAGTTTTTGAAAACCTCAACTCAGTCGGATTTTTGTTTGATGTGAAGGGGTTTCTATGTATAACATGGCAACTTTATCATTTCGCAACTTAATCTATTAGCTAAGCAAGACGTATTCAGACGAAAAAGAAATTGAAACAACTCACCATCTCTGTATTCGTAAAGTTTGACATGGACACCTTTGTTCCCAAGTATACAAGCACATAGCGAGCCCACCTGAGAAAAACAAAAAGGTTATGTTAGTTTATTATTATTATTATTTTTCAATAATTTGTAGGATAACGCAAAGAAATCGTTTTAAAGTTACCAAATCTGTTCAATAGTAAGAACTTTAAGACTAATTGAACAAGAACTATTTTTCCATTCAATTTGAATTTTTTGACTCTTATAGCAGGGCGTTTTATTAAAATTAAAGTATTTTTCAGGCCCAGGATAAGTTATTTTTCTGAAGAATATATTTCAAGTATTTAGAAATTCTAAAACAATGACAGTCCATTCATAATTTCAAATTATCATGGTTTTCCGGGGGGAAAAAGAAAGATTGGGGAAATAAAATGAACTCACAAAAAGAATCGACCTAATTTATCGAAATACGTAGAAATGAGTTATCCTGAACTGAGGAGAGTAACCTCAGATAAAAGAGAAAAATATGTTTAAAAATAAGAAAATCGTATTTTGGCTAATCGCTAACAAACCATACATTTTTTTTTTTGCAAATTTTCATGTTTGAAATTTTCATGTCTAGTCATTGATCTAGAGTTGCAAGTTTCTGATCATCCTCCAATTTTCTTTGATTTATTTCTGGGGCTTGACTTCAGTCTACAGCTGTTCTATTTATCATTGCACGTTCTATTTTTCTACGTACCGTAAAACAGTACAACTTTGTGCAAAGGGGGCAATAATGGGCCACTGTTGTCATGGCGATGATTTTGCTCTCTGGTGGCCTCTTTTTCGAATTTACGAGCTCCAAAAAAAAAAAAAAAATCACCAGGTTGTGTTACCATTTAAGTAATTAAAGACGCTTTATCAGAGATTGCCATTGTTTTTGTATAACTTAAATTAGTCGTTCTTAGTGCGTGATTCGACTCACTTGTGGAAAAGCTAAGTCTCCTTTGGGCAGACCACTTATACTGTTTTAAAAGATCTGGTAAGTTCAGATTTGCTTTACTAACTTTTCAATTATGAATTAAGCCGCTTGTTGACTCAAAATGTTTCATAGTTTTCACAAGCTCTCAACATTTATCGAAAATGGGAATGTTGGGGTACAACAATGGCCCACCTATTTTTCACGGTTTTTAGTGGCTTGGAGCTTCATTTTATTCTCTGTACGGATGCTTTTGTCATATTTTGTGTTATTTATTGCAAATAATGGCAAGAAAAGACAGAAGAGAACTTAAGGGTCGCCCTATCGCCCGTACTCCAAGGAGTTTTTGAAGAAGGTGCTGACTGAACTCCGGACCAAATACAAACTGAGATAATTTTTAAAAATTATTTATTTCGATGGGATTTGGAATAAGAAATGGGATTTCGCATTTCAGCTATCATTTTTTTTTTTTTTTAAATCTCGTTTTCAGACTTACGTATTTTCTGAGACCTAAGTATAGATACTTAGTCTTTAATTGTTGAGATTTTTCCAGTTTTCAAATGTTTCTACGTCAAACTAGGCAGATAATAAAGAAAGTTACTTACGTTTACTATGTTGAGCGTTATTAATTACTTGAGTCGACACGTGATGATTAAGTATTAAAAAATTGAAAAAAAAAAAAAAAAAAAAGATAAATGATAGACTAAAAAAATTCTACTAAAGTTTCAAGCAGAGGACAACGTGCAGTCTCAGACAACAATAGACCAGATCAAGTTTTCACTGTATTTTCTAGGTTAAATTGAGGTGGCTCATAGTTGTACCTTGTAGGGGTACAACTATGGTTCCAGGGGGAAAAAGTTCCCTTCCTCTTCTTTCCAACTTAGATTTTTTTTAAACATTTTATTCGATAGATGAGATGTATAGCTAACATTGCTAAAGTCCTCATATTTCTCAATCAAAGATGTACACGGAATTTTCATTGAAAACATCGAAAAGTGGCCCATAGTTGGACCATTTTACGGTACATCTTTCATTCTACAGATGACAGGCAAGGCACCTCTAGGTACAGTGGCGTGTTGAGAAAATATTCATTCATACGTAACACATTCATATATGCAATATGCATATACATGAGGAAAATATCATAGGGGGGAGGGGAAAGAGGGACCAGAGACTGCCCGACCTCCCCCCCCCTTCCTCTTCAATCCAAAACATTTTTATCTGTAAATAATTAGACAATGCTGATAATTTAAAATAGAAAAAAATAGCCGCATACCGAATGTTTTTCAAACGAAAAAAAAAAAAAACCTTCGGAAAAATTAAGTGGGGCAAAGAGTTAAATGTTTTGATTCTTAACCATGCATACGCTTCTAAAAACTAATTTAAAAATGTCTCAATTGTGAATGGAACAAAATAAATAGTTTCCACACAACCAGTTCACGTGGTGAGTTGCGGATTAAGGTATTAAGGATTAAAATCATTCGTTCAGAAACACTTCGCAGCTTATCTGGTTGTTTGAGAATACTTTCAAACAACTGAATATAAGTAGTTTAAATCCTAGTTGCACATTTGTTTTGTATACCGAAGAATAAGTTGAAGAAATTTACAGTTTAAAATCCCCACATATGTTCCAAAATTAAAAAATAACAATTTTACAACGTGATAAATACTATCTATAGAATGATATATTTGAAATCATATCATTGTAGCTCACGTATTTAGGATTATGTTACAAAATCAAATATTTTCACAATACTTGATGACGAAATGAATCCCAACATTTTTTGAGTGAATTAAATGGTTGTAGATAAATGATTTCGTTAGGAATAAGATCAAGGTTCTTCAGTTAACAACGTCATCGCTTAGTTTTGCTTCCGCAGCACGAAGAAGATAATTGCTGTTGACAGAAAGCTCAAAGATTTCGCTTTCAAAACAATTTTTTTATTGATAAACCATTGAAACTTCTTAGTGAAAAATCTTGACGTTATATTCGGGTGATGAAATTCTTGTTGAGATATATATATTCATAGATATTTCTCAGTGTCATAAACTAAAGCAAAAACAAATTCATGAATGTGCAACCGAATGATCTCGCAGTTTCAAATGAGGAAATATTTGGTATTTCGCATATTTCAAAAGAATTTGCAAAACTTGTAACCATTACACCCGAGCAGGTGACGTTCAAAAAGTGTTGAATCACAGAAAATCAAAATATAAACTGACGTGGATTATTTTTTTGTCCACATGTTCCCAAACTTTTTTGACTCGCGGAACCCTTTGTAGAACTAGAATCTTTTCACGGCATCCCAGTCTATCGATATGACGTACTAGCAGTACCCGCACAGCGATTACCGTGCTAAAAGTTTAATGGAAGTCCGTTGAATAAAAAAAAAAAAAAAATTGACGCCCCCTCCCTCTCTGATGTGAAATAATTATTTTACTTTGTATAAAATGCGTACACACCTTTTCAAAAAAAAAAAAAAAACCTATTAAAGTTTCTTTGGAATTTAAAACTTTTTGTCAAATCATTAAATTAGATTTATAGTTCTTTTAAAACTCTATTTAGCGAGTGAAGTGGTTTTTACTGCAAGTTAAAATATTTCGCCAAATAAACTAAAAAGATATAAAATAAAGTCTTTCAAATGTAAAAATAGTTCCACAACTCTATTTTTTATCGCCAAACTCGCCCAGCAACCCCGCTATCACAATCCATCCGTCTAACGAAAAAAAAAAATCCAGTGAAACATTCAAAAATCATCGTCAGAAAAAAAAGAAGAAAATGTCGTACATTTCACTCGGATAAAAAATTATCAAAAATTTCTTTTATTTCAAAACAAATCGCCAAAACAATGAATTACATTTACGGTTGCTTTAAATCAGCGGTTCCCAACCTTTTTCTCTTTGCGAACCCCTTGGAACAGGCAAAAAAGTTCGCGAACCCCCTGATGTTGAAATTAGTAACATGTAAGAAACAATAAAAAAACAGCATGTTTGCTTTCCATTTTTTGCAGCATTTGATTGCAATAAACAAAAATATAATTGTAAAATATCATTAAGTGCAAACATTAATAAAAAGTTAAAACTACATCTACAAGAAAAATTATAAACAAGAAGTTTTATAAACCAACTATTTTTTTTAAGCATACTTTAAATTGGGGAAAAAATCCTTAATGCGATATTTGTGGCTGTTTGACGGAACAAAGAAACTGAAATTTTGGTTCAATGTCTGACAGTTTGAGTCTTAAATCAGGCTCTGCATTCAATCTGCTTCGGTATTTATCTTTGAGATAAGTTAGGAGGAAAATCCTTTCTCGCACAGATATGTTGTATACAAAATGGTAATAAAATTCGAATTGCTTTTTTGGACAAAACAGTATAGTCATTTCTTACACTGAGCCAGAAGTCAATTAACGAGAGCTCTTTAAAGGTAGTTTTCAATGAATTATCACAGGATATCTCGATGAGCATTTCCTTTTCAGGTAATGTCAGGGTGTTCTCTAAGCATGGATTTCCTTCAAAAGGATTGCGTATCCAGTTGTTTGAGAGAGGGACGTTACGCCTATTAGGAAAATACTCGTCAAAAGTTAGTTCGAGATGTTGCAGATGTTCGCATACATTTCTTTTAACGCTTTCATCAAGTTTCATTGAGTTTTCTGATAAAAAACTACTAAGAGAAGTGAAACAAGAAAACTCACCCATTTCCAGGCATTGGATTCAGAAATTCAATTTTTTTACCATAGCTTCAATTTTATCATATACAACGAAAATATTAACAACTGCACCTTGCAAGGATAGATTTAATTCATTTAATTTTGAAAAGATGTCAGCTAAATATGCAAGCCTTTGCATCCAAAGAGGATCGAATATGCAAGTGGACAAGTGAAATGGATGATCAACAAAAAATGCTTGGACTTCTGACTTCAATTCAAATAAGCGTGTCAAAATTTTGCCACGGGAAAGCCATCTAACTTCTGTGTGAAGAAGTAAAGTAACATGAAGGCTTCTCAATTCCTCACAAAGCGCGTGAAATAGACGGCAGTTTGTGGCACGTGATTTTTGAAATTTACAATTTTTACCGCATCATTCAAAGTAGCGGATAATTCTGCGGGAATACGCTTACATGCTAATGCTTGTCTATGAGTGTAGCAATGAGTCCATTCAATTTTCTCGTTGATCTTCTTTACTCGCACCACAAAGCCAACAAATTTTCCTGTCATTGATTTTGCACCATCCGTGCACACACCCCACACACAAAGACCAATCTATTCCATTTTCTTCAAAGTAACTGTTGACCAGTTCGAAAATTGCTTCTCCAGTTGTGTTGGTTTTCAAAGGTTTTGCAAATAGTACATCTTCTTTAATTGTATCGTTAAAAATATAGCAAGTAATATTGCAGCGTTTGCTACATCAGTCGACTCATCAAGCTGGATCGCAAAATTATTCTCTTTTATTCTATTCACAAGTTCTTTCTCCACATTACTTGACAAATCAGTAATTCTGCGTGATACTGTGTTGTTTGATAGCGGAACCAGGTCAATTTTTTTTTGCTGACTTTTCTCCCAGCATACACTTAACAATATCTTTAGCACACGGTCCAATTAAATTTTCTGCAATTGTATGTGGCTGTCCAGATCTTGCAATTCTATAACTGACTCGATATGAAGCTTCAAGGGCCATTTTACTATCTTCGTTGGATTCTAACAGGAACGTAGAGACGCTACACTTTTTATTATATTCCAATTTTCTTTTAAAATATTCGATAGGTTTGTCCTTGTGTGTCGGATGCTTTGTTTCGAGGTGTCTTCTCAGAAGTGACGGTTTCAAACTGCTGTTCGCTAGAACTTCGTTGCAAAGAAGACAAAGCGGTCTAGGTTCAGACTCTTCTCCAGTAAAATAAAAGCCCATTTGTAAATAGTCACTGTCATATTTTCGCTTTTTTCCTTTTTTCTCCCCTAGTTCACTTTTCTGTTTAGTCGGGGGAGGCGGCAGTTCATTACAGCTATCTGTTTCAATATCCTGTGTTGATTCGAAAGTTACTGCTGATGTTGAGGGTTGATCGATTGACTGCTTGTCCATTTGTCGCTCAACCAAACTACCAGTTTTCAACCATCGATCCATAACAGCAGAAAGTTATTAAATCATAAAAATTACCAACACGATTATAACTTCACAAACAGAGTAGCAAGTTCACGTAGCAAAACCAATTGCAAACAAAATCACTTGTTTTCAAGCATCTCTAAAGTATCTCTAAATACGTCTGTTAACAACTATTTCCCCAGAACTATGAGCATGCTGATGTTATATATTTTTGAAAACGAACAGATGGGTAAAATCCAGTAATAAATTTTAAGTTTGGAGCCTTTTGCTGTCATGTCTGCTATTCGATGACTGAATTCGACGGAAATTCCCGAGTTATATTTCAACCAGATTAGAAATAATACCCCTATGATGCATTGTTTGAGAATTCTTTATTTTTTTCGACATATGTATATTATGTATATTGTTTGATTGACTCCACGCGATGGCGCCTTTTTAAGGTCATCGTGATCCCCGCCACAGCTTAATACAACGTTTCTGCATGGCGCCTCGCAATAAAGAAGGAAGGATATCTCTTTTTGTTGTCTATCGAAAAAAAAATGAGAAAATTTCTTTTTAACCAAGATTATAAAAACCGCTGAAAGATTTTTTTTTTTTTTTTTTTGAGCTTAATAAAAGAGTCTGGCGTGCTTTCAAATTAAAAAAAATTTTTAGTAACTATGTGTGCAAATTGAATATTTTATAACTTTTTACCAAACTAGGAAAAATCCGCCATTGCACCGAAATTTTCGCGAACCCCCTTCCTGCACCTCGCGAACCCCTGGGGGTTCGCGAACCACCGGTTGGGAACCTCTGCTTTAAATCAATAATCCTAGACTGAACTGCACTGCTCTGTGCCTAACGCGCCAAGTGACCATGCTCCCGGAACTCAGCCCTTTTGCGAGTGAAGCGTGTGTTTTTCGTGTGTTTTTGCGTGTTAAAAAGTATTAAAATCACATTAACAGTAGCTTGAAAATCTTTACATATTAAGAACTGCGTTGCCCGACTTTGCCCGGTCTACCTAAAGAATAACAATTGTGTCAAGTGACATATATTCAACAATCAGGTTTAAATAAAAATATAAAAACACCTTGCAAAATTACCCTTCCAAACAATGACGACAGATATTAAAATACTTTTAAGAAATTAAAATGCGAAAGATGGATTTTAAAAGCGTAACCATGGAAACACGAAATAAAATAAGTTTAAGAAATTAAATGCCAAATAAGGAAAGAAACAATGGATTCAAAAAGCGTAACCGTAGTAACGCGAAAATAAAATGTTTGACAACCTGAATGAAAATGACATTTTTCGAATTTGATTTAAAAACGCTTGTAACGTTTTTTCCTTTGAAGATAGAAGCTAAGTTTTTCTGCCATAGGTTGAGAGAGATCTGGAGTAAAAAAATGTCGCTTTTTCCAATTGTGTCAAAAAGAAAATTGTGGAACAATTCCTTCACTTTTTATTGATAGATTTAATGAAGAAAGTAGTGCCTAAATTTCAGCTATGCCTAAAAACGTTCGAGATAAAAACGCAGATTACTCCCTCCGTAATTAAGTTAGAGCATTAAAACAAATTGTTTAGAACGCGGAAAAGTTTACCCTTTTCAACGATATATAATAATAGTACAGTAAAATTAGGCCAAAAAATGGCCAAACCCAAACATCCAAAAAAAAAAAAAAAGTGAAACCTGTTGCAAATTACTTCTTACCCTTCCAGCAAGAAGGGGTAAAAAGTCCCAGCACTTTGCGCGTCGGGTTTTGGGGGGAAGGGGGATGAACGAAATAATCCTGTATTTAAATAAAAATAATTTCTATTACTTAAAAAAATACTCAAAAGTCGCAGAAATCACACTCTATAATAGTAAAATAATAAACTCTCCCGAAAAAAAATTCTAATTAACAGAGGGGTGCACAGGCGGGGGGGGGGGGGAGGGGGGGCTCATGGATCAGCTTTGCGTCATTGAAATTTTTAAGGCAGTTTTTTCAAGGGGTATTTCTTTCTTTTTTGAGGGCTTTTATTCTGGATGGATACTCCGTCACAATTAAGGGGTGCGCCATCGCTTTTGGGGGGGGGGGGACCCTGAATTTAAATTCTAAAATGAACTGTTGCAGTGAAGTTCACGAAAAAATTTCCCTGATTCAAACTTCTCCGAAGTACAAAATGCCACACAATGATATGGTAATGCCAGAATGATAATTCTAAAAGATCTAAGCGAGCTCAGTAACGAAATTATTTGTGACTAGCCGCCTGCGGCGACCAGCTGGTCCGCCTTTTTACGCCATTCGCCTTTTTGCGCCAGAGTTGCCGCCTTCGGCGGCTGCTTAACAATTTAGCGACGGTATTAATCAACGTTTTCCTCTTTTTTCTCAATATTATCATTCGCCTTTTTACACCGATGTTGCCGCCTTCGGCGGCTGCTTAAACAAATTTCGTGGCGATATCAATCAATCTATATCTATGTATATCATTAGTAGTTTGAATAAAATATTTTCTAGATCTATCTCCAGTTCCGTCGTTTGGAATATTTTTAAAGGAGGGGGTACGACGTACTCTTCATGCAAATTTTGTCGAAAAATAACAAAAATCACTTCCACTTTTATGTGAAAGCATTGTTTTTTCAAAGTCATGGTGTGTGTGGGGAGGGGGGCACTGACACCCCGTTGAAATTCCTTAAATGACGGACATGCCTCTTTCTTGCTGTCCATCTGCTATATCGAACTCTATATTTGTCTATCTATCAATCTATACGATCTGCGTATATCTACCTCCTGACAGTACAATCTTTTTTTATTTATATAAGTATTAATTCGAAAACAAAAACATTTTTTGTCCACTCAACCTCTATCTATCTCTGTATCTACCTAACCTAACCGCCAATTCGTAACAGAAACGAAGATCATGCAAAAAATCGCGGGTTTTATTTATTTAATCAAAATAGCCCTCAAAAATAAAAGCTCTTTGTTCCCCGTAGTGTTCAAAAAGTAGCGCTTGCAAAAAAAAAAAAAAAGAAAGGTGAAGAGAAGGCAAACGATTTCAGTTGGATCACGTGATGAGGTAAACTCGGAACTCAGCCGGCAAGCGAACAGCGCGCGTTGTGTTCTGCCATTAAAAAAATTGTAAAAAAAAAACTATTGCGTATTTTTCAAAACTTTTTTCTTCTGAAGAGGGTGGAATGTTTTCACTATTACCAACTAAAATTTTAGAATTGAGGGTTGAATACTTGTCGCAGGATGGGTTTCGAAAAAAACTAAACCCAGAAAAAAATGTAAAATAAAGGTTTTTTCAAAAATCAATAAAAAATACAAAAATTGCTCTATCTTCAAAATTTTTTCAATCATCATATTTAAAACTAAATTTCCTACATTACAGTACAAAAAATATTTGTGTGGTGCGATTGGTTCGGGGTCTGTGAGGGAAAAAGTACTAAAAAGTGCAAAAAAACGCATAAAACATTAAATAACTTTTTTTCTAATAAAAATATCAAAAATCGAAGCCCGAGGTGCACTTTTTCAGCAAAAACTGCACCTGTATACCAAATTTCATCTTTATAGGCCTTACCGTTTTCCTGGGATGCGCGCCACAAACACACACACACACACACACACACACAAACATCTTATTTTATTATATGTATAGAAAGATAGAAGATAGAAGATTGGAGTTATTAAACTGTTTAGAGCGCTGGAAAACAAAATTCCTGTGCAGCTTAAAAAAAGTCCAAATTGACCAAAGTTTCCCTACTTCTTGATTAACTTACTTCAACTTTTCTACAATCTTTTGCCATCACCGTAAGGGGGGACAAACCAAAATTGCCAATAGTGAGACGGGCAATGTTGCAATTCTGCACCCTCTAAGTCGGTGGGGGTTCTCATTGACAAACACCGAGCTACCTCTCTTTTACGCAGCTGGTTATGTGAATTATGCTAAATATGCAGACATATACTTGCAACACTATCTCAAACTTTTGAGTACATTATGCGATAAAAAAAAAATTTTGATCACATCAAACATCAGCTAAAACATCAGCTATCCAACGATCTAACGCAATGACAAATTCAGGTGGTCTAGAACCTGTAGTGATTCAACGATAGAACAAGTCTTGATGAGAGCAATGAGCAATACAACAATAGAATGCTAAATATTTACACCTTTTTGTCTCCCATTTTGGAAATCACAATCCGTTTCAAAAGCCCCCAGAAGTTTCTTCCCTCTCAAGTTGGTAGTGGTATTGCTCGCTGATGATAAGGTGAGTTGCGATGAGACCTTTAACGTACGGGTACAAAGGATATTGAAGGCAAACAATTCTGTGGCATTTCTTTGCAAAGGAGGTAAACAGTTATGTCTTTAGCTTCTGTTGCGAGAGTAGTTACTATCTGTAAAGATGTGTAAGCCCAAACCATCTTTTACACCGAATGGTATGAACAGTAAAGATGGAATAACAAATTGTTAAAAACTTCTGGTACGAGTTATGCGCTGATCCTCCATCAGTATTCGATGAATCTGGTTTCCGAAGGAAAGAAATCTTGTATCGTTAAAGTGCTATTATTTGAAGCAAAAGGTTCATCCACCATCACAGAACGAACAGCTGGTGTCATGTATAAGGCAGTGAGAAGCAAAGGGATGTAAGTGGACATTTTCAAGTTTTGAATAAAACTCGTTTAAAGATAACATCCTAGGTAGGCTTTCACTGATTTTCTTTTTTAAATCATGCTGTATAGAAGCAACTACCAGGTCTACTAGTACCATCTCTTGCCTCAAGATAGAGGAGAGGTTCACCAACCATTTGTACTGGTTATCTCCAAATTTTTAATTTTGCCACTTACATCCCTTTGCTCCTCACTGTCTCATATGTAATAAATGGAAGATACCTGCTTGGTCATATTTTTGGTAATGATCTGTAAACTTCAAGGAAATATTCCAGCAATGCAGTGTATAGGTAACTTGTAAGTATGAGAAAGCTTGTGTCATTTTTGATGGGTGCAAAGAAAGCAACACAGAAATATAATCTGCGTCCTGTTACAACAGCCAAGCCTTCTGCTCTAGAAGACTTTCTGCGTCTCAAATCTTGTGCTTGCTCTGAAGGGTTCATTGGATATAGTGAATGTTTGAAAAGTCTGAAAATGGACTGAAGTGCTCAATTATATGCTCAAACTGTGTTAGACATAGCTGCAACAATAACGATTTTGCTGAGGATCTAGATTCCAAAAAACATCTTGACTTTTTGTTACAAGATTAGGAGAAATCATTTGAAAGCAAAAAAAAAGGTCAGCGTAATTTTTCTGGTTATTTAATCGAATGTGCACCATCAGAGAGGGTGGGGGGGGGGGAGGATAATATTTTAGTATATAATTTTGTTTTGGGAGGTGAGCTATGTTCTTATGGGGTGGACAGTCCTGATTTAATGCATTTTAGATTTACATGGAATAATACTTCTACTTGAAATAAAGGGGGGGGTGAGGATTTATTTTATTTGACGGAGGGGGGGGGGGGTGCTGTAGCTTTGAGGTGCACCATCGATCTTGGAGGATGGACGCACTCGATTTCTAACTTTAACTTAGCATAAAATAATGTTTCCATATGAAATGTATAGAGGGGGGTTCGGAGGTACTGCTTCGTTTTACGGGGATAGGGGGGCTCTGTAGCATTGGTGGGTTATGTCATCCTTCTTGGGGGTCAAACACCTTTAATTTCATGCTTTTAAATTTAGTATAACATAATATTCTCACTTTAAATTTACTCTAAAAATTCTGGAAAAATACCCAAAACAGCAATTTTTAGATGCCCCCCATTCAAAAACCCGACGCACAATGGGGTGGGACTTTTTACCCGTTCTTATTGGGAGGGTAATAAACAATTTGCACCAGGTTTAGCTTTTTTTTTTTTTTGGATGTTTGGGTCCGACCTCTATTTTTACTGTACTATAATATGTGCAAGTAATTTTTCACTCCCATATTCGGGGAATTTATGTGAAATTTGGGCCTAAATTGGAATAAAAAAAAAAGAACTATTTATCGGATTTTTTTCGAATTATAGCCTATATCACTCAGTAAGAAAGCACCTTTCATACAGTGAAGGAATTTTTCAAATAGGTGCTGCGGTTCCGGTGATTACCTCGAACATATAAACACACAAAAATCCGCCCTCTCTCTTTATATTAGTATAGATACGCACGTACAGTGGCTCTCATAAGTGTTCGTATACCTACGATTTTCAATGAAATAGGCCACTATTCATTAGTTAAAACTAATATTTTGGAATGGGTATTTAATTATAAAATCTATGATCTATTTTCAACAAAACTACATGAAAATTTTTAATAACATAATAAAACTTGATTTTTAACCGACTTCAAAAAGGAGGCGGTTATCAATTCATACCGTATGTATGTTTTTTTTTTTTGTTTGTCCACTCATAGCGTCTCACCTAGTGAACCGATTTTGATGATTCTTTTTTTAATGGATAGGGGATGGCTCAACTTAGGTCCCATTACTTTGTTTGACCATATTTGTTCTTTAGAAAAAAAGTTATGGGCAAAAAACAGTAAATTTTATGCAATTTCCCTATTAAATGATTTTGTAGCGAAGTTCGCACTTTTCATCCGTGGACAACGGTGGCTCAGTGGTAGAATTCTCGCCTCCCACATGAGCAACCCGGGTTCAAATCCCGACTAGGACAAAGTGCATTTTACTAAAATTTCGTTTCTACTGTTTCCCGTATTTTCTCGAATCTTCTATTAATTTCTGTATCTTTCCAAGTCTGGAAAGTTCCAGCACTTTCTCAAGTTGTATATAAGGAGATGTAACGTTCATTCGTGGTTCTGAATAAAGATCTCGAGTTGAGACTAACGAGTATTCGCTTCATTTAGCTTTCACATTGTCTTCGCTTTCTTCATCTACGCGACAATAGGAAACTCATTGTTATAAAACTTTGGTGCCCTATAACATTAATAGCAATTGTAATGATAATTTTGAATGAAGGCTTCTCTGAAGCAAGCATCAAATTTCTTCAAGGGATATTTCGATAATGGGGAATCTGACGCTGTCGTCTCATTTTTGGCGTAAATAATTTTATTTTAGTAACCCTGCTGATTTATAGTAACCCTATGTGAATTATCAAAATCTTCCTTTCTTCAGTGCTATTGCTCCATAGTTGGGGTAAACCTAACCTGGAAGCGAGGTGATGCAGTGATTAGGATCTGCTTAGCCTTCACAATGCAAGCATTAGGTTTGACTCAACTACTCTGTAGTATTTTTATCGTTATCATCTAGGCCGATAACAGATGATCGGGGCTAAGTAAGAAAATACAGAATTGCATCATGAGCAACTTAGATGCTGTGGAATGTAAATTAGTTAGGAAAAACGTAATACTTAAATGGTTATAATTAAATTAACTACGCATGATTTCCAGAGAGGAACAAAGATAAGATTTTAGTGCCAATCGCTTAAAGTTTAACGCGTATCAATAGTTTTTTTTTTTTTTTTTAGTATGGAGCATTTTTAAGAAAAAATGTGAATTATCGTGATGGTAACTTCTTATTATTTCTGAAATATCTACATTTGCACTAAAAAGAATGAAATAAAAAAATTTTGAAAAAAAAATAGAACCGACTTCAAAATTGCTCTAAAAAGTGAAAAATAATTTTATTCTTTAAACACCATCGATAATGCTTTTAAACATAATTTTTGAAGTTGGCGCAAAAACGATAGATAAAATCATTCACAGCCATAACTCAAATACAACTATAAATTTAACCAGGACCAGTTTCTTCACTATCACATACATTATGCATTGATGACAGCATATTTGAATAGCGATATAAATGTTTCGTTCGTAACTTTGGATGCTTTTCTGAAAAAAAATATGAACGAAGCATGGTTACACTGGATTTTACGTTTTGTTTTTGCGCCAACTTCAAAAATTATGTTTAAAAGCATTATCGATGGTGTTTAAAGAATAAAATTATTTTTCACTTTTTAGAGCAATTTTGAAGTCGGTTCTATTTTTTTTTCAAAATTTTTTTAAGAAATCAATAATTAAAAAGTGCCAGAAACTTTATCTCACAAAAGTTTTCGTACACTTAGGAAAAATGTCAAAAAATTAGTAAATAATCTAACTTTTTACTAAGTTATTATTTAGTAGAATATTATGCAGTATCAACAACAGCTTTTAAACGTCTAGGAATAGATTTTTTTTCTTTCTTTTTTGTGCAATTTCTGAGTAAGTGTTCAGCCGCATTTCGAGTTTTACTGTTTCTAGTTCGCTTTTCGTTTCAATGGTGTATTTCCGTAATCTAGCCACCAAATATGTTCCATTAACTTGAAATTTGGCGATTGAGGAGATATTTCGAAGTATAAAGACAATTTTTGAGGCACCAAACGCAAACGTTTGCTTCTTATCGTTATCTTGATAAAAAACAAAATTGTTTCCGATTACTAAATTTTGGGATAATAATTTAAAATTCTTTTTTAAAATACTTAAATGAACAGCATGATGCATTATCTCTTTAAAAAATTCCAAACTTCCAAGTCCTGATGCTGATATGCACCCTCAAACAAAAACATCTTCACCGTCCTAATTAACTAACCCAACTAAGTTCTTCAGATTAAATTCCTCAATTTTTCTTCGATTTACAATTATGCAAAAATTTAACCCAAAATGTTGAATTTATCTTCATCTATATGTAAGACGTTGTTCCAAAACGTTTTGAGCTTATTTGTCATTGATTTTACGACGGAAAGCGTAATAGTCCAAGAGCTAGCAACGTCGAAAAAACAAGAATTTTAGGAAAGCTGGTTCTTTAATATATCTTTCCCGAAGACGTTTCGAACAGCGTGCGGGTTGTCTGGCGGCCGGTAAACGTTGTGTTTTTTAGTGCGCATCACATCTTTAGAAGTAAAAATATGGATTTTGAAATCATTTTAGTAAGAATCTTTTCTTTTTCAGTGAATTCTAAACACTTTTCGAAACACGAATTTAATATTGCCAGACAATTTTGTTGTTGCGAATATCGTGCCAGATTCAATTTTTTACGAAAAAGAAAATTAAAAAAAAAACTATTTTAGTATGTCTGTCATTTTAACATTATTTTACCTACATATGAATAAGTACAAAATTAATTTGACAGACATGAATTCGGTTGCGTACTCGACAGACAGACCGATTTATTGCTGTAGAGTAGCGCAGCATTATGCCTCTGAATATGAGAAAAATGAAACATTATTATTTAAATTCATGCCAAAATGATATAAAATAGCTGGATATATATTTTGTTTAATAACAGGAGAAATATGTCACTTATAAGTATCAAAATTAGAATATTTACAGATTATATTTAAATCATAAAAATCCAATTGTAACTAAATTACATTATTTTTGTAAAAGATACAGGAAAAAGAACTTTAATTTAGAGCCAAAGTTCTCACTACTTATAAATATTATACTTAAAAAATTACAATCCATTTTTAACTAAAATAGGTATGTTCATTCTATAATTGTATCGCAAAAAAGTGATGTATCTCCATAGTCGTCATCGTCGTCACTGCTCTCATCATAATCATTGTAATCATCGTCATCTTGCGTAGAGTTTTCGTTGGATAATACTTCACTTTCAATAACGATGTCAGCAACTGATGATGGAAACTGCTCCCCAGCAAACCAGAGAAAATCGTATTTATCATCATTGATGACCCAACCGGAAGTTAACGGCGATAAAGATGACGGATTTTTTAAATTAGCGTTTCTCCAAATTTTTGTCACATACCGCACTCGCAATAAATGCTGATATAATTCAGCTTTGCATGGGGGTAAGCTCGATGCATCAAAATTTCGAATTTTTTTTTCAAAGTTATCACTACATTTTTTCGATTCATAAGTTTTTGAAAACAGATAAAAGCGAACATCGTTAACATTTGAAGGATTAGTCACCCCATACATGTGACATATAAAGTTTTCTAACCTGTCAAATGTGCGTTCTAGTACACGATCATCGTCTGTTGTAATCTCTTGACATGCCAACTGGTACTCAACAGATTTCTCTAGCAACTTGAAGGGCCTTAGTTTACCTTTCCGGAAAAAAGCTGGGGTGTAATCACATCCTGTTATTGCGTGGAAACATGGTAGAGCTTTTGATAAGGAAATACCAAGAGCTAGATATAACTCATTGACGTTTATTAGACGTTCATGGTTTCCTACTCCCCATTGAATCCAAAGCTTTAAAGGTGCATTCAGGTGATCCATACACTGTAAAAACGATTCAGGGACGTTCCTGGAAAATAATAGGCAGCTGATGTGCCCATTTTCTGCCAGTAACGTATCTCGCAAAAAACAGGAAAGTTTTCCGCTAAAATTCAGTAACCTTCCTGAAAAATTCAGAAATCTTTCCGTTTAAAGCCTTTGTGTCTCTGGAAGCTCAAACTTATATCTGGTAGGGATAATATTACAGCTTGGCACCTTCCTGATTTATCAAGACAGTGCCAAAAGCAGTACTGCAAGCGTGGCCATAGCTAAGCTAGAATTGCAAGTAAGTATCAAGCATCTCGCTTGCAATTCTGACAAAGCTACGAAGTCCACACTTATTCGCTCCCTTTGGGAGTGTAATCAGCATGAACGAGCCGTAAACGACCTGAAGCCGATACACCTTATAAACACTCTCAATTAATCTTTAAACTGGGAGCTAAAAGTATTTTTTACAACAGAGAGAAGTCTGCATTCAAGCAACTTGTAGCAATTCAGTAAACTTTTTGTCCTTGATACGTGATATTTCCAGGAAGTGGATAAAAACCATTGAAATCCCGAAAGGTTACACGGAGATAGTCAGTAATGTTTCTGAATTTTTTTACAGTGTATTGCCTAGAAGTATAATAAGAATATCAGAGTCTGAGCAACGTACAAGAACTTGAGAGTCAAAATTTATCTGGCAAATATGGTATATGATACGAGTATCAGCTTCTTCGTGTTCTTCACATGATAATGATTCTTCAACGATTCTAATAACTTGATTATTTACAACCTGATACGAGTAACACTTATCAAAACTCAGGTAAATAGTTTTATTCCCTATAAAAGGAAACCTGTCATCATTTGCCCAATGATCAATAAAAAACCTTACAAGAGCTTCCTTGAACTGCGAGTTTCTGAGTTCACCAGCAAAATGACGAGGCCGAATTTGACTAGGTTTGATGAAAACTGTACTGGTTAATTCACTGCGACGTAAACGCTCACAATCTTTTATGGAAGGTTTGAAGTACTGATCAAAAACAATGTCAATGCGAGATGATTTAAACTGTGAAATCATTTTGAGGAATTTTTTCGATATGCCATCGAAAGTTTGTGGTATTTCTTTCATAAGGTGTAACATGAAGAATCCGTCCAAAATACTGATATCAAAACATAACAATTGCTGATTGACACTGCTAACTTTCTTTTCGAATACTTTGACTAATTGTGCTTTATCCGTTTTACAAATACTACCATCGGCATGGCACATTGATGTTGGTACTGGTGTTAGTGGAAATCCTAATACTTTTTCAATATCAACCTTGTTGTTCATAGATATCCCCAACATTCTACCGAATAGATCTCTTTGCATTCTTAGCTCAACAATTTTGTTACCAAGAGTTAGTTTTTTCTTCTTTGGAGCACAAGCAAAATTAAGCACTTGATTTTTTTTATTGGTTTGTCAAATCTCTCCTGATCTTCAGCGCATTCATTTATAAACTGCTTTCGCAAATCGTCACCCTTTTTTCAATATTCAGCAAAAAGTCAGCTGTATTTTCAGGAGCGGGTTTCGCAGTAGTAATATTGTACAAACTATTTTTGTCCAAATTTTGATCAAATGGATTGTTATTTTTCTGAAAGATTTCTATAAAATCTCTGATTTGTTTGTTGTAAATTTTGATTCTATTAGGTTGTAAATCGGCAGACACGTCTTGTAATTGCCTCAATCCACAAATATCGAGAACGTGATAAATTAAAGCAGCTCTAATGCTGTGACTCTTTGACCAGCGCTGACGGGCAGCTATGGAATTGGTAAAATGTGCAATACCGCTAAGACGTCTAGCCGCTTCGGCATTTATAGTCTGCTCCAGTGTAAGGTCAATTGGTATCCTTGAGAATGGTTTGTCGGGTCTTTTTATTCCAAAACATCCGTTTGTGAAATCATCTTTGAGTCCTGGATGTGTTTCATCAACATTATTCAAACTGTCTAAATATTTAACACACCATCGAGCATAATTCGGTTGATTTACAATGAAAAACAAATTTGTTATTTTTGGAATTACATACTTAAACATTTCGAAATCACCCATTCGTATACTTCTTGATAGGGTAATGTAATAGTTTACAAGCTGGATGTAAATCATATAGAATTGAGCAGTTTTCCCATGTTTACCTTGTCTTGTTTCTGCTACGAATTTTTCATAAGCAGATATTAGTCTCGATAATACATTATTTGATAATTCTATCGTCGTAGATGTACAAGTAACTTTAACCTCCTGGTAATGTAAGAGATCGTCAGAAACTTGCTCTTTCATAAAATAGTATTCCATTTTGTCCATCTTTAAAAATGTATCAAAATGCAACATTTGCAAGCCAAGAGCCATCAACGGATGCAGACGTTTGCAACGATTAAAATGCTTTCCTTCAACTATCCCATTTACTGAGCCAGGAGCAATAATATGGCTCTCAATCATCATATGCGATAGACCACATTCATTAATAAAAACGCCTATAGCTTTGAAGAAAGCCATCATTAAATGGAATGAGCCAAGATGGATGAAGATATTATCAAATTGGGGCTTTGATGTTGATTGAATTTTATATGCTATTTTAGCTATTGCCAGATCATAAGTAACTTGCACGTACCTTTGATTACATTCTTCTCCAACGATTTGGGCCAGTTCCAGTGTATGTTTAACCACCGCTGCATTTGTTGGTGAAAAATTAATAGGCGTAAGATACGATACTTTTTGTTTGGGGCTAGTATCTTCAATGATTTTACAATTAAAACCAGTCCACATTGGAGTATTTGGCACATGAAAGACGTGTGAAAGTAAGTATAGCATATCTATTGTTTCTATCAAAGGTAAGTTTACGGGCCGAGTTAATGCATTGTCTTCAACTGGTGTTAAATGTTCTAATATCTGCAATCGATTTCCATACGAAGGGAGTTCAGGAATTTCTTCGTTAAACGTCCGTCTTCTTTTTGCTGATGGTGGTGACATATCAAAACTACTATCTATATTGCTTGGGTTTAATTCTACATCGTAATCATCACTTACAATTTGGTAGATGATCCCTACGGTGTCATGCAGTGTATCTTTTCCATTTAAAGTGTCAACGTATCTATCGAAATTATCGAATGCTACACCTGTGCATAATGACGGACTTCGAATGATGTCAGGAGGACAAATTTCAGAACGTGTTACGGATGAGATCGTAGCTTCAGTTTCTAATTCTTCCAACGTATTGTAGTTGCAACAATGTCCAAGTCTATTCAAAATATTTATCATCTTTCGACTACTCGTAAGACTTTTGACAGTCATACCCAGAGTTATATGTTTTGATGGTTTCACAGTACCGTTGCTTACACAAAAAACAGCATCAGAAGCCAATGAGTTGCTCAATCTATGACAATTAACTCCATCTCTGCGACGAATATCTTTACCTCCAATCAATGCTTTAAAGAAACGATCTAATTTTTCAGGAATTGTGCATTCACCATTTATCAAATCCTTTGTTTTCATTGCAGCAGGTAATTTTGTTTTCTCCATTTTCAAAATTGTAGTTCTTAGAATTGAAGCAACTTTATCGATGAGATCATTTTCTTCGAGCATCATAAAGTCTTCTTCTTCTAATAAGTTACTATCAGTATGCATAATAATCTTTTTTTTGTATTTTGTTATAATCTTTATTTGCTTGAACTGTTTTAATATTTTTTCTTCAAGCTGATGATTTTTCATCATATTTATTTCTGATTCAGGATGAAGTACTAATTCCTGTTGTAATTCATAATTATAAGTGTCACAAAGATAATTTAATAGCAAATAACTTTTTTTTAATTATGTCTTCCTGAATTATTGACACAATTTTATCGAAAACAGTGTTGCGAATATCTCTTACGCAATGCCAAGAGGTTCGTGCAAAATCAGTAATTATTCTTTTGTAATGATTGAAATATTCCAATTCACATGAATGATGATAGAATATTGGACCATTTGAGGTTTTCAGATAACTAATTTTTTGTATCAACTCTTGATTTTGGCATTTTTCAACCCACTGCGTTACTTTTTCAAGCATCTTGACATCATTGGAATAATGTAAATTTTGTTGCTTACCTTTGACTTGTTTTCGATCCTTTTCACAGAAAAAACAGACTCTTTCATTACTAAGACTTGAACAGGCATCACTACATGACAAAGTCTCTCTTGCATCTACTGGATTATTCGGTAATGTTGAAGAAGAACTTGATGTGCCAGGAAGAGTTATTGATGAATCATAATTATCATCAGATATATTCCGATACTTCGCCATCAAGGATGCAAAGGATTTGTAACATCGTGTATGGTATCCATCAGAAGTATTTAGTTGTTGGGGTAACTTTATATTACTATATTTCAAGTTGAATGTAACACGAACACTCAAAACTTCTTCACATTTTTTCAATTTTCCTTCGTCAAATGCTATTATTTTTTCATTTATTCCATTGCAAAATACACATTTCATTTTATTTGCCATTATTCTGTCATAATTTTCACGATAATTTTGAATACATTTTTAAAAATAATATTTAAGAATAATCATATTGATGAGAAAATTTACAGTAACATTTTTCGTCAAAGGCGCGTAAGAAAAACAAAGTTTACATACCAGCAAAACATTTCCACTGTTCTATCTAATTTCTGTTTTCGCTTATATTACAAGGAAAATAAGAAAAAGCAGACGATATTTAAGTTAAATAACGCAAAGACACATAAACATTGCAGACGATAGTTTAATTAAATAAAACAAAGAAGTATAAGCATTTCAGACTATTATCGTATGCAATGTTCTTTTTTCTTTGCATTATTTAATTTAAATATCGTTTGTAATGTTTGATAAATATTAAATGTTCAAATGTAAAACACAGCAGACGAGGAAGGGAAAAAAGGAGTCAGAAAAGAGTCTTCAAAAGATCTTGAGCAAGCAATTCACTATTATAGACCTTTACAAATATATATATATATATATATATATATATATATATATATATATATATATATATATATATATATATATATATATATATATATATATATATATGTATTTTAAAAAAAATTAAAAAAAAGCTTTATCTGAAGATTTAAATTACAATTTTGTAATTTTTATCTCAGCTCTATGATTGCGCCACCACAATCGTTATTATCTTCCTGTTTCAGTAAGTGATCAACAAGAATTACATCACAGTGCGCAAATTGAAAATAGATGTGGTTCTCTGCACGGCACGCTCGCAAAATGGAAAATACTTAACTTTTTACATGAATTTTAACAAAAAATAGGCAACATGTGTGTGAATTCAACAAGCAATTCTTAATTTTAAAGCGAGGTGACTAATTTGACCTAAAACTTGGGCACCACGCTAGGAATACTTCTTTCGTTTGGTCTCAGTTTATCGGTCTGTCTGTCGAGTACGCAACCGAATTCATGTCTGTCAAATTAATTTTGTACTTATTCATATGTAGGTAAAATAATATTAAAGTGACAGACATACTAAAATAGTTTTTTTTTTAATTATTTTTTTCGTAAAAAATATCATCTAGCATGATATTGGCAACAGCAAAAATGTCTGGCAATATTAAATTCGTGTTTCGAAAAGTGTTTAGAATTCCCTGAAAAAGAAAAGATTCTTACTAAAATGATTTCAAAATCCATATTTTTACCTCTAAAGATGTGATGCGCAGTAATAAACGCAGCGTTTAACGGCCGCCAGACAGCATGCACGCTGTTCGATACGTCACAGGGAAAAATATATAGAGAAATCAGCTTTCCTAAAATTCTATCTCGAAAACGTTGCTAGCTCTTAGACTATAAGCTTTTTGTTTTTCGCACGAACAAGAAATATATGCCGAAAGTGGTCCCATTCAATCCAGCTAATCAGAGAACATGGCGAACAATTTTAGGTGAAAATTAAAAGTAAAGCGTTTCATTCAATTCTGCAGAAACTTTTTCAGCATTCAAATGTGTATTTATCATAATTTTTCCAACTGTAAATCTCCGATCACGCTTTGTTAACTTTGCCAGTTGACCTTTTCTTACCTTGTTTTCGATCTGATTCTTGTCTTTAAAGCATTTAATCAAGCATTTCACTATAGACTGGTATTAGTTAACTAATTTAGAGACATTTCAAACTAATTGACGGTTACTGTGAGGGGAAAAAAAATCAAATTTCGAATCGTGTTTGTTGTTTTTTACGCATACCTGTCATTTAAAAATAATAAGCAGAATATTAGGGAATAAATAAACAAAAAAAAATAAAGCCAAATGACTTTAGTGGCATCACAATGCAAAAATAATAATAAAAAAACGACATATGATAACTTTTATCACGAATTTATTCTAAAATATTTCAGTGTACGATGACTTTTGTGGCGTATTATTTCTCTGTCTCTTCGTCTTTTGACGAATTTCAAAAATAAAATCTGGCAATATTTTGAAAAAAAAAAACTACTATGTTTTATTTAGAATGACATAGGAATGATGTGAAAAAATATTGGACATCATATTCAAATTCAGTTTTGCGTTATTTTGATTTTACTACAAAATTTCAAGGTGTACGAACACTTTTGGGAGCCACTGTATATATATTGACACCGTGAGCACTTGGCGGCACCCGGCACCCCTCACTTCTTCCAGTGACACCCACTTTGAGAACCCCTGCTTCAGCCAATTAAAAAATCAAGCATGAAATATTTTGTACAGACTAAAAAAAAAAAAATCGTTGCCCCTTAAAGTTGCACAAGGGGAAAAAAAGTTCTGTGCAAAAAGAATTTATTCCAATTCAGTGGTCAAACAAAAACGAACTATTCCAAGCTATGACCAATCACAGAGCTATTTTCTATTTCCCATAATCCTGTAGTAATTTTTTTCACTTTTGATATTAGTGTTGTCTATAGTGCGACTCTAATAAATTAAATTATGATGCGAACAATGTGGATTTTAGGGGGTTAAGTAAAAAAGAAACATGTTATTGACACGAATTTGAGTTGGAATAGTTTTGTTTGCAAAACTGCTACGAAAATAACCCAACTGAACTCAACGTCAACAACACCAGGGTCTGACTACTGAACAGGGTGACTATGCCGTGGCCTAAGCCCCCCCCCCATACTATTTAGGGGCTTCTAAATGGAAATCATTTGCTTAGGTAATGACTAAAATTGTTTTATGATGCAATAGCTAAAATTGTAAAGTTTGAATGCAGGGGACCCCAAAAAAGTTTTTGGTCATGGGCCCTCTGATATCAAAATTGCGCCCTAACAATCACCCTCTCGACCCTATTACCTCAAAATAAGTAAACATTGTCAAAGTTATGAATCAATTTATCAGAGATAAACTATACAGCTTCAGGAAACAAGAAAGAGTTATGTTTTTCATGATTAAAAAGTATTAAAACCATTGTAAACCTTGTCAAATAGAATTTAACCCTAATTAGTCGATCAAAAGCAACTTATTCCCACATTTCAAGTTACATAACGAAATAATTACGAATGTCTTAGCAGGACTTTAAGAAAAACTAGTTATATTTCACACACACATATATGACTTACGATTTCCGGTGTCAAAAATCATCATGTCGTCCTTCCCCGGAACTCTCAAGGTAGACCACTTGTCTTGCGAGTCAAGATCACATTTTACTTTCTCTATGTTTTTCTATCAGAGTTAAGAGCTCCGTAATTTTTGTTTATGAATTTCCAAAGCCTGATTAAATTATATAAAAGTGGAGATTTGAAAAAGCAAATTTCAATTACTGAATCGTGTTTTTGCGATGGTTCGGAAGGCTTGGAAAATATTTCTTCTTTTCAAAAAATAGAGTAATTTGTTAGACAATGAAATTGTTTTTTCAAACAGGGAACAGATTGTATTTCTTTCTTTTTTTAAACTTGTGGTCAACTTATAAAGGGGATAATGATTTTTTTTTTCTTTTGTCATTTCTTGCACCATGTATTCATTTTTTGACTAATTGACACTTACTCTTTCCGTTAAACTCGCTTTCATTGTTTAACATTACTTTGAAACAATAATTTAAAATGTTATTCAAATATTTTTAGAGGTTATTTTCTCAGAATGACGTATAATGTGTCATGTAAATTTAAAATTTCAGTAAATTGATCCAAAAAAAAAAATCATTGTTTATAAAAAGTTATTTGATATTAATAGTTCCTAAAAATTCATAGCTAATCAAAAATAACAAATTTTTCGCTTATTTTTTTTTCTCATATACATTTATAACCATGATGATCTACTTTTCAACAAAATAACTCCTTATTGAAGTTTGGCGCACTTATTAGACACTAGTTTTGGAAATTCCATATGTGTCAGCTAATTTTCTCTGGATTTCTCCCTTTTCAATTAATTTTAATATTTCATACTTTTTATCAATCTCAAGTTCAACTAACTTTCTTTTTGAAGCCATTTTATGTAAAACTATAACACAAAGAGCAACGAGACGGACTCTCATAGTTCTAAAAGGCAGTTGAAAAGGAAAATGTCCAGTTTCTTAATCCCTCACACCAGAAATATTGCAATGCAAGTAACTTTTACTCTAGCACAATTCCAGTGTTGCCACAAAATATTGCAACTGGAAAAAAATACTTTGTACTTTTCTACTGACACATGCTTTCATTGAACAGAGTACAAAAGGTAATCTCAAATAGAATACCAAAAGAAAAACAAGTTTGGAGAATAAAAGGGTTCTTAGTAGTTTTCCAATGTGGGTTAAACTTACAAGGGGGTTTAGTTATGCTGCTGTTGCTGTTTTATTTAGTTAGTAAAATGCTGGTCTGGCATCAAAAATATTCTTGGAAAGCTATAAAAAAAATAATAAAATAAAATAATTTGCTAAATTAAGTTTTAAAAAATAAACCAAATGGTCAACTTACAAAGGGTTTTTTACAATACTCCAAAGCAATTTTGGGGTACATTAGTGGTCAAGATAGACAGGTGGTCAAGATAGAGAGGTGGTCAAGTTACAGAGGTTTTCCTTCACTATACAAGATAGGACTAATTCCGTTCCTGACAAAAGCGATCAACGTAGACAGGTGGTCAACTTACAAAGGTGGTCAACTTTACGGGTTTTACTGTATATATACATTATTCATTTGCAAATGTTGATTTGAAAATGTGTTTGCGAATAATTTTTGAACTTGATAGTTTATTTAAATGTATATGTAATTTTTTAGAAAATAAATCGAGAAAATCAATTGTTTAAAAAAAATTATAAGTTTTAGGCCTCCTGCCGGACACCTATATATTTTTTAATTTATTTAAATATTTTTGTGGTACATGTGGGGCTACACGGCAACGTTTTATCAACAGGAAATTTCGAACGTCAAAAAAAAAAAAATAATAATAATAATAATAATCGGCCTAGTACACAGGACTGGTTTACACTTTCAGGTGCAAGTCGGGTTGTCGTTGTTAAAATTATATGAAACCTTTTTAACAGCTGTTTAAAAGGAAAAATATAAGAGGATGTGTGACTTGAAAAATCGACTTCCGTTTTTTGTTGGGATACCTATCAGCATCCCTCCTCATCTTGAGGCCGAGACGAGCTTGTTCAACTCACTGAAACTTTCACTAGCAAAAAAAGTAATTAAGTAAACTTCTCTGGGAAAATGTGATTGCGGCATGGTTAAAAAATCTAAAAGCTACAAAAAGAAAATAAATTAATAACCTAAAATAAAATCAAAACGCGTAAGCATAATAGTTTTAGGAACTGAACTGGAGGCGAGTTCAGGGACTTTGTAATTCTCCTCCTCCTCCATTGAGGGCAAATACAATTGTAGGGGATGGTGAGATATGCAGTTGTGGAAAAGCTAAATTGACAGCCTTGTGAAGACTGCAGAAAGCTTGATCACATCATTTTATATACTGTCAAGTTATGTTAGTCTGTACTGTTGCCTTACCCAACTTAACCATCCAACCGTATTTCTTTTTGCGTCATTTTCCAGAGCATGGGTTACCAAAGAGAGTGCCGCAAGAAGAGGCGAGGGGTGCAGCGAAGGGCTCATGGTTTCAATCCTATATAGAATAACAGAGATAGAGGCTGGGGTGCCGTAAGAAAACTCGAATTCTGTAAAGGGTGCCGCAAATCTGAAAAATGTGAGAACCCCTGTTGTAGAGTAAAGCATGTGTATATTTAAGAGTTAAATACCATTATGTAAAATGTCAGCGAGGAGTGCCTCTTCCCCAAGGGCAAAGGAGTATCCCCCCCCCCCTCCACAAATCAGGAAGACCCCTCAAAATGACAGCACCCAAGGAATGAGAGCCCACCTAAGAATGAGAGTTGAAGCGACTGTTAGTACCAGTGATAAGTTTCCCCAGAAAATTTTTCATTCAATAAACTCTGCAAATGCTCCCGTTGACTAATCTTTAATATGCATTCTCATAATGCTAAAAATTTCAAATAAGTCCCTGTTTCAGACAATCTTGAAATAACTACAAGGAACAATTTAAAATAATGCTAGGCACTTAACCAATTTACAGTTATTTTAATGCAATTTGAGGAAGAACTTATCTAACTTTTTGTAGATCTTATCTTAGAGATAAGTCTTACTTGATTACATTTTGTAGCAAGATAAGCACATAAGTCGGATTTGGCCTTGTGTATTATTCCCAAGTGTTCGGACTGCAGAACAAACCACTTTCGTTTGATTGGATTAATCAACAAGAACATTCCTTCATTGCCACTAGCAGTGTAAACTTTCTGAAAAAAGGAAGAGAAAAGAGGGAGGGGGGATAGGGAAAAGACACGCCTCCCCGACATAGCTGTTTTTAGCTAGAAGTTCTGTCCAGAACTGAACGAGCCTACTTTTCTGTATACCAGGATCGACTTTATAGCATCTGGTCAATGTTCTCTAATTAGCTAAAACTGCAACTTATAACAAAAATATCTTATTAACATTTGAAGTTGATTCCTAAAAACAAAATATGCCTCTTTCATACTGATGAAATATATACGTAAAAATAAAAGGAACGAATAAATAAAAAGGGTAACACCTTTTAAACAATACATCTAAAACATTTTTTCCTTAAAACAAATTAATCAACTGAAAAAAAACCGTTTGTTGCACTTTTTTGGGGAGGGGGGGAGGGGGTAAAAAGTCCTCTTAAATAATTTTAGCCAAAAATAAAATCTTCTGTACAACTCTTTCTTTTCTGTTATAAGGTGAAGCGCTACAAATTTCCTTTTATTTTTCGTTGCATAAAATAAAATTAATTAATTAAAACTTTAGAATGAAAACAAAAACAAATCATTTCAACAGTCATTATTTCACACAGATTCACTGAGTCGGAGTTGAACTGACTTTGGGATCAAGGAGTCGGAGCATGGTTTTAAAATTCCATGAGTCGGAGTCGGTCATCCCCCCCTCCCCTCCGAATTTGTTTCTGCCAAAGCTATGGAGTCGTAGTAGGTAGTCGAGAGTTAATTATTTTTCATCGATTCCGCAGCCATATAAATAGACTAGCAGTGCCTGCAAGGCGATGCCCATGCTAAGAATTTAAAGGAAGTCCGTTGAATAAAATAAATCTACGCCCCCGCCTCCCTTTCTAATGGGAAATGATCATTTTTCTTCAACTAAAATGCGTACACACCTTTTCAAAAAACCTATTAAAGTTCCTTTGGAATTTAAAACTATTTGTCAAAACAAAATAATCAAGATAATCCATCAACTCTATTTAGTTCATCGCTTAATGTGCCAAGCAACCACGCCTCTGTAACCTTACCTTATAGCGAGTGAAGCGGAGGTTTTTTCCTGCAATTTAAAATTTTTTTGCCAAATAAATAATACTAAAATAAAAACATTATAAAGAACAGTCACAATTGAATATGATACGACAAATCAAATTATTTTACTCAGATAAATAACCATCTTCAACTATAAGAACAGAAACAAACGTTGGAGAAATAAGGAAAACAAAACCAAATAGAAAAATCCTACAAAATCAAACTATGTACTTGAATATAGAAAGAAAGAAAAAAAAAACGCATTCAAAAATCAGTTCACTGACCACAACAGTCCCACAATAGCGCCCTCTCGGTGAGTTAAGCTATCCCTCCATCTATTAGGAGTTCATAGATCTAAACAATTCATTTATTTACTTTTTTTTTTTTTTTTTTTTTTGCGCCAAAAAATTGTTTTGTTTCGTGTTATGGTTAATGTTTTTTTTTTTTTTTTTTTTGAATTATTCAATAAGTATCCTTGAAAAAACTAAATCAAGAAAAACTTTTAAGTATACGTTCTTTATCAAAACCTTTTTCCAACCAAGTTCGTTCGAAACAAAGCATCGGGGTCTACACCAAATATCGCTATCTACACTATATGACCAAAAATATTGGGACACATTTAAAAATTCACATTTTTACGGATTTCTCGAGAAGTAAAAGACTAATTGCTCTATCATTTTTTTCACATAAAAAGTGTAATCTATTTTTCATTTTCCAAAAACAGTTAAGTCTGCTATTCATTTAGGGGACCAGCAAAAAATTGAGGAAGCAAAAAAAAGTTTTTGATCATTTTTCATTGAAAATAGCTGAGAATAAGCTATAAATTTCAGAAATAAGTTAAAAATCTATCAAAAATTTATTTTTATATTTTCGTGAAAATGCTTTTTTTTTTTTTTTTTGAAGGTTTTTCGGCTTATATCAAGCAGAGGTTTCCGTCAAACGTTACTAAACTTTCAGAATATTTGACAGCATATTAAAAAAACATAATAATAAAATTTGAAGTTAAAATATTGAAAATTTAATGAAATGTGAACGTTTAAAGCAATACATTTTTCACTTCGCATGTGCGAAAAATAGCAATTTATAACGTTTATAATCCAAAGCTCAGATATATAATACAACTCCTGAAAAAATTCCACCTCAATATCTTTAAAAATTTAAAAAGTTATCAGCGATCTAATGTGCCGAATTTCTATAATTCTTGGATGGGCGACATAGACATGGAAACCGGTTCCCTCGAGAGCGAACCGGTTCCCATGTCTATGATGGGCGACGAATGGTTACGGGGTCGTTCGCAAACTGGCAACACTTTCCTGTTATTGTTGCAGAGTGATTCATGGTAAGAACGGATTATTTGCGAACGATCCCTCACGATTCGTCGTCAGCCAAGAATTATTAAAATTTGGCTCATTAGATAGCTGATAACTTTTAAGATTTTAAAAATATCAAGATGGAATTCTTTTATGAGACGTAGGATATGTCTGGGGCTTTCGATTATGAAGGTTATAAGTTGCTATCTTTCGCGCATGCGCAGTGAAAAATTAATTGCTTTAAACGTTCATATTTCATTAAATTTTCAAAATTTTAACTTCAAATTTTACTATTATGTTTCTCTAATATGCTGTCAAATTTTCTGAAAGTTTAGTAACGTTTGACGAAAAACTCTGCGTGATAGAGCCAAAAACCTTCCAAAAAAAAAAGCATTTTTGAAAGAAATTCTTATATCTCCGTGGGTATGAGAGATACTTTTACGAAAGCATAAAAATAAATTCTAGATAGGTTTTAACTTATTTCTGAAATTTATAGCTTATTCACAGACATTTACAATGAAAAGTGATTAAAAACCTTTTTTGTTTCCTTAATCTGTTGTTCGTCCCCTAAATGAATAGTGGGCTTAATTCTTGTTGGAAAATAGCGGCTGGAGGATACCTTTTACGTGAACAAAATTACAGAGCAATTGGTCTTTTATTTCTCGAGAAATCCGAAAAAAGGTGAATTTTTCAAAGTGTTCCAAAACCTTTGGTCTTATTATGTATATTGATTGACCTTTAAGTTTC
This sequence comes from Uloborus diversus, assembly GCF_026930045.1. Classification (NCBI taxonomy): domain Eukaryota; kingdom Metazoa; phylum Arthropoda; class Arachnida; order Araneae; family Uloboridae; genus Uloborus; species Uloborus diversus. The sequence goes on along the minus strand of NC_072734.1, from coordinate 80,032,364 downwards.
CCCCGTACGCGCTAATGTTACGGTTTTTCTGGATTGCTCAAAATTGAACTAAGATTTGCTCAAATCAAAAAGTAAATCGGTGGGAATGAGGTGTCCTCACCGAGATCTTTCGATTAAAAAAAAAAAGTTTGTTCCAATCGGACTAGTCAGACCGACAGACACACATTATCTCCATTTCAAAACCCTACTTTCCAATTTTTTATTTTTTTTATTCATTGAGCAATCACGATTGCTTATTGTTCTCATTTGACCGTTTTTGGTGTCCGTGCCTTTTTCAACTTGGACCAGAAGCCGCTGCAGCACCACCGCCCACCGTCCTCTGCTGGCGGCGCGGCGCGGCTGCTCCAGTTTTGAGCTATCCGATCTCCTGGTCGAAGGCGTCCATGTCCTACACACACGCACGTTCACACACATACACACACACGACTTCACACACATACACACACACGACTTCACACTTACACTTCATACACCGCCTACGTGCATACACACAGGTCTACGCACACACACAACTATGCACACGTAACCGCCCAGGAGGAGAGGCAGGCTTGGGGGGGGGGGGGGGGACAGGAGCCGTTTCTAGAAACAATAACTCCAATGAGTAGGGTCCTGTCTCAGTTCGTGATTGCGAAAAACATAATTTGGATTCAAAAATTTCAGAATTCAAATTATTTATAACTTTTTTTTTTTTTTTTGCTATGTTTTAAAGATACATTAAGCGTTCTTTCGTGCTCTTTTGCTTCTACTTTTGCGGAAAAGGAAGCAGAAACCCCCTCTTTAATATGCAGATTATGTGCTGTAGCAAAATTGAGCGTTTGGCCCTTTTACGCTCTGATAAAGTCCTAGTTTCCTAGGAGCGAATCGCCGATTTTCGACGTCGCTCCTCGCCGTGACGCTGAAATCAAAGACAAATGGATTCCGGCGTGGCCATTCAAAACGTCGATTTAGCTCGGGCGTGCATGCGCAGAAGAATCAAGTTTTCCCCTCGGCGAGGAGCGACACCGACGATCGGCGTGTTCGCTCCTAGGAAACCAAGGCTTTAAGGTGGCAGAAACAGCGCGACTTTGCAACGTACGTCGTAAATCTTTGTTACTTGGGGGAGGAAAAAAACTACATTTTTTAAAGGAAAAAGAATCTTTCCTGCGAGCGAAGATTTGTAACGCATTTTCTAAAGTACTACTATTTATCTACAGGTAGCATTTGCACTTGTATTTTTAAAGTTTAGCAACTTATTTTTAAGTCCTTCTCGGTGCTCATGTAGATTTTACAATTAATCTAATGTTTTTTCTTGCAGACTTTTTGGGATTCTCAACTTACGTCGCCCAAAACTAAATGAAAATCTGCTGGCAGATTTATTCATATCAATTTTTTAAGCCACCATACATAAACTAAAAGTATAAATTATCAAGAGTTTAAAATACTACGCCTTAACAAACAATTAGAAAGCAATTAAAATATTTGAAACAAATTACATTTCTCTCTGAAGGAAACTTTTTTTTTTAATTTCAATGTTAATTCCCTGTGTGGTGTCCAAAAGGGAGCGGGAGAGGCCCATTAACACGTTTAATCTGACAGTAAATTTAATATTAAAATCTGAGTAAAGTTTTCTCTGTATTCTATTCCGCATAATCTAAATGCATTAATAATTTTAATGTTATGAATATATGCTATTATTTTAATTTGATTTTCTTTTGTTTTTTTATCTTGATTACTAATGAGAGATAATTTGTCTTTAGACGTTACCTTAAACTCAGCAGTTCTAACTAGCTATTAGAGCTTCTATAAACAAATTTGAATAAATCTTCTGCACCTTTTCCTACAGTCGTTTATACTGCTTGCGTTGTCACAATTATTTTAGTCTGTATTCAATTCAATTCATTTTATTTCAATCAGGGCACTACTTTTTACAAATATGCATTTCACATATAAAAAAAGTAAAAGAAATTACAAACAGAAATGTATTTCACCCAGTCTATTAGAAAATCCCTGATTGAGTAGGTGGGAGTAAAGGCTAACTATAGTCTGACTAGCTCCCACCACTCAGAAAAGAACTTAATTTAGAGCCAGTTTATAACATAAGATAGTAATAATAAAAATAAATGCATAATCATACAAAAAAAACACAAGTAATGCAATAAAGTATGTCGAATTTTATAACAAAACCAAAGTATATATAGTGGCTCCCAAAAGTGTTCGTACACTTTGAAACTTTTTAGTAAAACCAAAATAACTCAAACTGAATTCGAATATGATGTCCAATATTTTTTCACATCATTCCTATGTCATTCTAAATACAACCCATTGGTTTTTTCAAAATATTGGTGGATCTTTTTGAAATGGGTCAGAAAACAAAGAGACAGAGAAATAACACGCCACAAAAGTCATCGTATACACTCAAATATACTCGAATAAATTCATGATTAAAATTATCATATGCCGTTTTAATAATATTTTTGCATTATGTTGACCCTTATAAGTCATTTGGCTTTAATTTTTTGTTTATTTATTCCTTAATATTGTGCTTATTACTGTAAAACGGCCGGTATTCGTAAAAAACCGCAAACACCATTCAAAATTTGAATTTTTTTCCCACAGTAGTAGTAAATTGTTTAGTAGTAAGTTACCGCCCTAAAGCCAGAGCTAAGGCAGAAATACTTAAAATACACCGCCAGCTCAGTTATTCCATCCCAGGACTGCAGTTTCATGCTTTTTAGCACTCATCAGCCCGGAATCGGAATCACATGAGCTGGAGGCGAAAAACTTCTTAAGGGAGCCAAGAGAGCCAAACAAACTGGTAGCTAATGCAGAATTAGCAAACCAGATGAGCGACCGCAGAAATGGTGCGGTTCAACTCAAAGATTGATGGCAAAGCATGGTATTTAGTATTTAGGGCGGTAACTTACTACTAAATACCATGCATTAGCTACCAGTTTGTTTGGCTCTCTTGGCTCCCTTAAGAGGTTTTTCGCCTCCAGCTCATGTGATTCCTATTCCGGGCTGATGAGTGCTAAAAAGCACGAAACTGCAGTCCTCGGATGGAATAACTGAGCTGGCAGTGTATTTTAGTAGTAAATTGGTTTGAAATGTCTTCAAATTAGTTCATTTATTTGTTTGTATAGTAAAGTGCTTGATAAAATGCTTTAAAGAAAGGAATCGGACCGAAAACAAGGTAAGAAAAGGTCAACCGGCAAAGTTGACAAAACGTGATCGGAGATTTAAAGTTAAAAATTTTATGAAAAATACACATTTGAGTGTTGTAAAAGTTTCTGCAGAATTAAATGAAACATTTTACATTTAATTTTCATCTAAAATTGTTCGCCAAGTTCTCTGATTAGCTGGATTAAATGGGACCTCTTCCCGCAGAATTTTTCTTGGTCGTGCGAAAAACAGAAAGCTTGCGCTTTTCGTCGCAAAATCAATGATAAATAAGCTAAAAACGTTTTAGAATCACGTCTTACTTACAGATAAAAATTAATTCAACATCTTGGTTAAATTGTTGTAAAAGTGTAAGTAGAAGAAAAAATTTGGAACTTAATCTTAAGAACTTATTGGGATCAGTTAATCAGGACGGTGGAGGTGTTCTAGTGTGAATGTGCATATCAGCATCACAACTTGGTAGTTTGTAATTTTTTGATGAAATAATGAATCATGCTGTTCCTTTAAATATTTTAAAAACCAATTTTGAGCTCTTAGCCAAGAATTTGGTTATTGGAAACAACTTTGTTTTTTATCAAGATAACGATAAGAAACACACGGTTTTCAACGTTTGCGTCTAGTGCCTCGAAAATTGTCCTAATGTTTAGAAAACACCCTCTCAATCTCCAGATTTTAACTTAATGAAACATATTTAGAGATATCTGGAGGATAGATTACGAAAATAGGGCTTTAAAATGAAAATAAAGCTAGAAACATTAAGACTCGAAGTGTGGTTGAACACTTACTCAGCAATTACGCAAAAAAAAAAAAAAAAAAAAAAAAAGAAAGAAAAAGAATGAAATTTATTCCCAGACGTTTAAAAGGTGTTATGAATACTGTATGATATTCTACTAATTAATAACTTAATCAAAAGTTAGATTATTCAATAATATACAATAATATATAGACATTTTATAAAGTGTACGAAGACTTTTGTAAGATAAAATTTCCCGGCTCTTTTTAGTTTTTGATTTTAAAAAAATTAAGTTTTAATATTTTTTAAAAACCTTTCATGTAGTTTTGTTGAAAAGTGATCATAGATCTTATAATTAAATACCTATTCCGAAATATTAATTCTAACCAATGGATTGGGGCCTATTTCGTTGAAAGTCGTAGATGTACGAAGACTTTTGGGAGCCACTGAATGCTTTTTTAACCTAAATTAACTGCAGTAGAGTTGAGTATAACCTTTTAAAGCCTTTTCTCAAACAAATTTCGACTATTAATGGTTTTTAAACAATTGGTTAAGGTAATCCACAATCTTGAACCGTTAATGCCATTAAACAATAGAAAATTATTACTTTTAATTCTTTGGGTTGTAACCTTGGTAACCAACTCATTTTATGCACTTATATTTGGCGACACAGACGGATCCCTATGGATAGTCGGAGGGTCTACATACAGCTTAGAGTTGAATCCAATCCACTATTAAAACAGTCGGAAAAAGTGTTAAACCAGACATTAATACCGTACATAAACGTATCTAGCATGGGGGACACCCGGAGCGGTAATTTGTGGCGTAACCCCGCCCCCCCCCCGAAAAATTTCCAAATTTGCTGTCTTGAAAACGCATTTTAGCTTCATATGTTTCAAAAACTTGCAATCCCACTTCAGGTGTCATCCCTCAGACGGGTGGCACCCGGGGCGGACCCCCCCCCCCCTTACCGACCAGGCGCGGATCCAGAAGGGGGGGCAATGGGGACAATTGCCCCTCCCTGGGAAAACCAAGGGCGCCAGTAGGAAGGGGGCGCCGAAGGCGTCCCCGGACGAATATTTAAATACCAAAAAGAAAGAACGAAAGATAGTTGGAAATTGTATTTGTCTCATTCACCAGTTCTTAACCTGTATGACGTGGGGCACTTCCGTGCCTCTCTAGGGGGGGGGGGGCAATATCCGCCAGTTATGAGCTTTCTTTCTGAATTTGGTAGGAAAATTTTGGAATTGGGTACAAAAGAAAGACATTTGGAAAATTTTTTTGGTTCATTCACCAGTTCCCAATGTGTGGGGAGTAGGGCACGTCCCCTGGGGCGCAATATCCGCAAATAATGAGTTTCCCTTCTAAATATAGGGGTGATGGAGTTTTGGAATCAGGACAAAAGAAAGAAATATACTTAGAAAATTTATTTCTCTCATTTACCGATTCTAAACCAATATCAAGTAGGGGCGCTTCGACGCCCCTCTAGGGGCACAATATTCGTAACTTAAAAAAATTCCCTCCAAATTTAGGGGGAAAGTTTTGAAATTGGGTACAGAAGAAAGACATTCAGAAAAGTTATTCGATTCATTCACCAGTTCTCAATCTGTGGGGAGCGGGGCTCGTTCCCCTAGAAGGCGCAATATCCGTAACTAACGAGTTTTCTTTGAAATTTAGAGAGGAAGTTTTGGAATTAAGTACAAAAGAAAGAAAGATACTTGGAAAATTTATGTGTCTCATTCATCGGTTCTCAACCTGCGGGAAGCGGGCCGCTTCTGCGCCCTTCTAGGGGGCGCACTATTCGCAACTTATAAGTTTTGACTCTACATTTAGGTTGAAAGTTTTGGAATTTGGTACAAAAGAAAGAAAGACATTTGGAAAATTTGGTTCATTTACCGATTCGCAATCTGTGAGGCGCAATATCTGCATTTTATGAGTGTCCCTCTAAATTTAGGGAAGTTTTGAAACTGGGTGCAAAAGAAAGACATTTTTTTTTTTTAACTTCATTAACCGTTCCTCAGTCAGTGCGGAGAGGGGCGCAATATCATGAGAATTACCCGTTCTCAACAGCGGATACAGAAATGTTTCAAGTGAGGAGCGATTGATTTTAATCATTCAACCTTTACTATATCCCGGTTACATGTTAATAACACAGGTTTAGGTCTTCAATTCTGAAACATTTCCGCTTGAGATCTCTGACCCCCTCCCCCTTTCCCGATTATTATCGAAGATCATCTAAAATTGCGTTTTTTAACATTCAGTAATAAAAAAAACTGCGGGGGAGCCTTTATCTTCCTAACATCATCCAAGAGCGTCAAAAATTCCATCATTGACTTCAATTTCTAAAAATTTCCGGGAGAGAGTTCAGAATTTCATTTCTTCGTTTATCGTTAAAGCTGGCATGCGATTGTGTTTTTCATTTATGATTTTAGTTTTCAAAAATGTCCGAGGGAAGGGGCCAACCTCTACCCTCTCTGCCATCACCGAAGATCGTCAAAATTGCGTTTTTTAAACTTCAATTTCGAAAAATGTTCGGGAGTAAGTTCCAATTCCAAACAATTCCACTAACGCCTAACGTCATCAAAGAGATACTACAATTACGTCTTTAAAATTTTATTTTCGACAAAATTTCCAAGAGAGAGCCTCCTAACCTTTCTTTGCGAAGCATCATCGAAGATCGTCTGAAATTGAATTTCATAAAACTTTTTCAAAAAAATACACATAAATCTCATTCTTTCCTTCAACATTACAAAAGATAGTTTACAATTGCGTTTTTATGACTTAAGTTTTGAAAAATATCTAGAAGCAGATGTTTGGAGGTGAAAACACCCCTCAGAGCCATTGGTTTTGACATAAATGCCAATTCTAGTGCAGTAGTTTATGCACATGAAAGGGCTGTTTTGAGCAAAAAACCACCTTTAAAAGGTATTTTAGATCAAAAATTCCACTTCATCAAAAAACCTCTCCCAAGGGTATTTTTGATTAAAAAATAGTCCCTCCAGAAAATATTTTTCATCGAAAAACCTCCTCCAGAAGGTATTTCTGACTGCGCTAGTGCAGTCTTTACATTCTTCTTATGTGGTGCAACCAGAGGATGGGTCCACAGGACCCGTATCTACCCCAGAATGCCGAGTTGACTTTTTTTCCTAAGAAGTATTTTTTCTTACTGAAAGGAAGAAAAGAACATGTCTCAGGGAAAGAAAAGTTATTTTATCAAGGAAAAGAAATGTTAGGAAAAAACCTTAATTATTTAAAAAAGAAATCTTTAAATTAAAAACTTTTAACAGTTGCAGATTCTTGGTCAGCTAATTTGTTCCACCTCCCTTCTGAAAACAAGAATACTGTGCGTGAAGCTCCCCCCCCCCCATCGGAAATTATTACAGGTAGTCTCAAATTTTGTTTCCTGGTCTTTAATTTTGTAGAGAATATTCCAGGAGGAAGAGCTCCCGAACACCCCGTCATCTAACAACACCGAAGATCGTCCAAGTAGCGATTTTGAATCTTCAATTTCGAAAAATTACCAGGCCCCTTAACCTTATCAAATATACCTACAAAAATGCCAACAACCGCATTTTTAAGAGTTCAATTTTGAAAAATTACTGAAGAGTGACCCTTAAAATCCGTCCCTCTAATATCAATAAAGATTAACAAAAATTGTGTTTTAAAAGCTACAATTTTGCTAGTTTTAAGGGGTTGAACCTCTGAATTTTTCTCTCTAACATCATTGAAGAAAGTCTAAAAACCTTTGTTTTAAGGACATCCATTTCGAAAAACATCCAGATAAGAGTCCCCCCTGGAACTTCCCCTCTCCTTAATATCTTCAGATGGTCAAAAATTTCGTTTTTGGAGCTTCAATTTTGAAACATTGACTGGAGGTGATAAATCGACTCAAAAAATCGGTATTCTAGTAGTTCAATAATTCTTGGCATTCTAGGACTTTTTTACCGTTTGATAATAGCCTATTTGCATCGGTGACGATTTCTTAAACCACAGTTCTTTCTTTAACATCCACAAGTGCAGTCTATAATCACGCTTTTAAGCCATAAATTTCAAAAAACTTCTGGGGAGGGCCCCCGAACATTTGCTTCCTTTAACATTACCAAAGATCATCTCCTAGTTTTGACTTCCCAACGGTCCTGTTAGTTGTTGTATGTGTGTTATATATTACACATATACTATCTGTCTGGGGGAATTTTTTAAGTGCTCCCCCCCTTTTAAACGAAAAAGAAAAAACTATTTTCAAGTTGTGCACCTGGCTCTTCTTGGAACTTCAGATGGAATGCAATCGCGTTTTTAAGACTACAATTTTGAATTATTTTTTGAAGAATCCCCCACCCTCCTTCCGCTAACTTCATCGAAGATCGACTGAAGTTGCGTTTTATGGCAGGTGGACAATCTCTCAAATTATCACCCCCATCGCCTCTCCCTTGCATCCGTGCTTGCATTTTGCATTCTGTTATTTAAGGCTATACTAAAACAATTGTTTCCACTGAAAACGTTATGCGTATCAATTACTTTTATTGCAATAACAAATCACAATACCTTGTTCTAATTTTTTTTTTTTTTTTGGGGGGGGCGAGTGAGGAAGGGAGGGGGGGAGCACCACAAATTAACGTCCTAGGTGACATCCGTTCTGGCAACTCCACTATAAAATCCCATTATGTCCTACATTAGTTTATTTAAATTATTTTTCGCTTCCAGTAGCAATGCATTTTTACATAATATTTTTTTTCCTCTAGCGGAGAGAATAGTTGAATGTTCAAAAGTAAAGACGATGTGGGGTAACAAACAAAAATGTGATTTTTCCTCTTTATGAATTCATTTGGTGAGGGGGGCGGCCAGGAGTGTGGGGGGCGCCGAAATTGAAAAGAAAAGTGCCCTCTCCTGAGCCGAATCCTGGATCCGCGCCTGGTACCGACGCCACTGTTAATACCCATCATGCCCCCGGCCGAGACTTAAACCGGAGAATACGCGATTGCCTCATGCTCTACCGTCACTCCTGGCCAATATTTTTAATTTAACAACTAATTCGAATGCTGAGCACCATGACTAACATACTTAATCCCTAAAGCTGGGGTGCTCAAAAATTTGTTCAAAATTTTGCAAAGAATAGAACAGAAAGAACAAAAAGGTATACTGATGTTAATTTTAACTGTTGTGAAAAGAATAAAATTCTGTATTTCTATATCAGAAAACTGTTTGAAGGGTTAAGTACTTTGTATTTTCTGATTTCTTAAGTACACCTATGGAAAATTAAGCGATCGCTGTTATTTTATGAAAATGAAATTATTATAGTAATAAACCTTTTTAGAAATTTTGCCTTTTCCCTCTTTTTTTAGCATGTGAGGCAGTTTTTCTGTTACAGCAAGCTTTTATGAGCATGATTTAACAGACTTTGTACCTATTACAAAAGACCATGCTTCAGAAATTTGACAAGACAAAAAATTTTTATGGAAGTTGATTCTTATATATTTATAAACACATTCTCCCCTTCATATTTGCCCAGTGAACATCTGTTTTTATATATCAAGGGAATCTGTTTTCCTATTTTTATGCGATTCATAAAATGTTGTTTTTCAATGAAATTTGATAACTACTAACTTACGATTCAAGCTTTAAAAAAAACCGTATTTGGAAGAGATCGTATTTGTGATATCTAGCCGCATCAAACACTGCAAATGATAATTAAATTTTCTATTCGGGGACACTCTATGTGTTCACCACTTTTATTCACTACAGAATAAATGCTTAAACTACAAACGAAAGAAGTCTCGATGACTAGGGGCTGGGGCCCGTTAAGCTCGCTTACGCTCGCAGATTACTGGCATAATTCATTATTTTGCTACTCAAATAGAGGAATTTGTATCTACCCCCCCCCCCCTCACACCCCCATCCCTTGCCATATCATGCATCAAATTCATTTTTTAATGTGAGCAGTAATGAGGTCGTTTCCAAAATTTTAAAAAGTATTTTTTTTCTGAAAGAGCATGCTTAAAAACATACAATTTGTTTAAGTTTAATATTTTTTAAAAAATTACTTAAATCGGTGCACTTTCATTGTTTACACTTCTGCGGATGACATCACAAATGATGAAATGCCATTCAGTGTTGCCATTCACAGAGCAAAATATTTAATTCGCATCTTTACTCACGTGTATTGGCAACGATATGGTTGATAGCAAGCGTAGAGCGATATTTTCAATTCGCTTCTTGATTATCATAACGTTGAAACGCGATAGAAGGATGCGCCAAAGAGCATCATTTGTGACGTCATCAAGACCACGACTTGTTTGAAAAATCGGACATTTAAAAAAATTAACTGAAAAATAACTGTTATGAAAATGAAAGTATTTCACCAGAACTAGACTGAGCAATCCGTCCTCGTGCGATATAAAATAAGAAAAACAATCTACAGTAATCATACTATCAAAGATAATAGTCTTTGATACTATTATTGACCACGGCTCACTTCTTCAAAAAAAGTTCTTTGTGGAAGGTTTCTGACCAAGGGGGTAATAACAGTAAAACCTGTGAAGTTGACTACCCTTGTAAGTTGACCACTTGTCTAAGTTGACCGCTTTTTTCAGGCACGGAATTAGTCCTTATCATATAAATCAACCTTTGTAAGTTGACCACTAAAGTAGTGCACCGCAAGTGACCAACTTACACAGGTTTCACTGCATAACAAAATAAACGCCACCTATTTAAATTTAATTATATTACTTTTTCATAAAATTGCTTTGTTACTTCCTTTTACAAAAAAGGAAGTATTGTATTCGCGAAAAAATTTTCACTCAAAAATCGCCCTTAATTTCCATTTTGCTCACCCCCAAATGAATGTTGAGTTTTTTTTTCGATTCGACCACATGCGGAAAAGTGCCTAAGAATGTATAGACACGCGAAATATCCATTTTGACCATCACCGAGGTAATTACAACGACTTTTCTCGTGACGTCTGTATGTATGTGCGTATGTGCGTATGTGCGTATGTATCTCGCATAACTCAAAAATGGTATGTCCTAGAAAGTTGAAATTTGGTACATAGACTCGTAGTGGGGTCTAGTTGTGCACCTCCCCTTTTGGTTGCTTTCGGATGTTCCTAAGGGGGTCTTTTGCACCTTTTTGGGGGGAAATCATTGTTAATATCAATGCAAACTTAAGTGGTGTTATAATTTGGTAAACACTTGGTGACGTATCGCCAAGCTTTTGGTCGCCAAGTTTTTTCGCCAACTTGGCGACGATTTTTTTTTTATTTTAATCTGGTTTCAATTTGGCCACTGTTGGTGATATTTAGAGAGTAAACTATTGAATCATATTAAAACTGCCAATAATGAGAAAATGACATTAAATTGGAGTAAAAGGAAGTCATGTGATGCACACATCAGCTCGTTTATATTTGTTTTGGCGATATAAATCTCTCTTGGCGAGCTTAACAGATAGATACTGAAATGATCTAATTCATTACGTTTCTACCGCTCTGTGAAAAACCGCTGTGTGATTAAAGGTATCAACCTAAATATCTACTTGAATAATGCAAAATTGATCTCTCTAAACAGCCGAAATGTGATACCAAGAAAATTAGAAGAGACAAGGAAAATTCTCGAAAGAAAATCGGAGCATTTTAAAAACTTTTATAGAATAACTTTTACCTGATTTATTCGCGGTGCATTGCCTTACTTCAGTTAGGGAGCTTAAAAATTTGAAATAAAATCGGAGCATTTTAAAAACTTTTATAGAATAACTTTTACCTGATTTATTCGCGGTGCATTACCTTACTTCAGTTAGGGAGCTTAAAAATTTGCATGGAAAATACTTATGAATGTCTTAATTTTCAATGCATGGAAGCCACAGCCGGGGCTAATTGCATGTGAGCTCTTATGATCTCAACTTCCGTATAATTATATTCAATGTGAAGAAGTTTTATCCATTTGCACGGAAATCAAGCTATTTACTCATGAAGAAAAAAAAAAAGGTTCTGAAGACTATAGGGCTTTCGCTGTTCTTCTATTAGAAATTATTAAAGATTTTAAGAAATAGCGATTTTTTTTTTAAATTTAAGTAAAAATGTTGTACATAAACTTTGTCTTTCATAAAAAGCTTTTAAATTTAAGCGGTTAACTCAAGCGGGTCGGAACCGGAAGGAGCCTCATTCAAATCCGTTCACCTATGCTGTTGCTACAACTTTGAGAAACGAAAAACTGTTCTTTGCATGGGTTCCTTGCACTAGCGCAGCCAGAAATACCTTCCAGAGGTTTTTTTTTTTTTTTTTTTTGATTAAAAAACCCCTTTCTGACGGGGTTTTTTTTTTGGGTCGTGGGGGTCACAATACCTTCTGGAGGGGTTTTTTTTTTCGATCACAAATACCTTCTGGAGGTTTTTTTTTTTTTTTTGATCAAAACTACCTTCTAGAGGGGTTTTTTAATCAAAAATACCTTCTAAAGGCGATTTCTTGATCAAAAATACCCTCAGAAGGGATTTTTTTTTTGATCAAAACAGCCCTTTCATATGCATGAATTACTGTATTAGAATTTGCATTCATATTAAAACCAATGACTCTGGGGAGTGTTTTCACCCCCAAACAGACACCCAGACATCCAGAGTCACATACATCCAAAGGCACAGAGTTTCAGCTTTATTATTAGTAAAGATTATATCTACTTTAAATACCCAGCGTGATATTCTTAGGTCAGCCATTTCCGCTGCCTCCAATATCTTTTTTTTTTCTGCCTCCATATCCTCCAGCTCCGTAGAGTGCTATGCACTATTGAGTAAAACTGTATTTCTTTTTTCTAGGGATATCTTCATTCTCAGGGCCGCCAAGAGCCATGGCGGGCCCCTTGTCAGCTTGGCCACCGAGCCTCTATTCCCCCATAAAGCTTGTCAAATTTAAATAACTCCGAATCCGTGCTGGGGCCCCTCAAAGGACGAGCCCTGGTTTAGGCTGACATGGTCCCTCGTCAGCCCTGTTCATTCGACCATATAGAATGTGATAGCTCTCCACGTTCTAACTTTTTTCCCTGGCTAATTCTGTATAGGGCCGTCCACAAATGATGTCACGCCTGGAGGGGGTGGGGGTTCACAATTAGCAACAGTTTATGACGAGGGGGAGGGAGGGGTGAGAAGAAGTGTGACATCACACATTTTGATTGTAATAAATGCAATTTTTTTCAATGTGTTTATGTAGTATAGTGTGACAAGGAGAAGAGGAGGTAAGGTGAAGTGTGACACTTTGTGATGGGGGGGGGGGGTCAAACATGTTGGAAAAAAAGTGTGATATCTTTTATATCGACAGCTCCTACTGATATTTTATTTAATTATTTGCTGTCTGTATCAAAATCTGCTCCAACGCACCTATAATCTTGTAATGGAAAAACATAAATAAAAGTGCCATGCTATATACAGATTTTGAACTCTTATAAAATTTGCATAATATTTGAAACTATGGTTTAAAGATACCAGACGTTTTCACAGATGGAACTAAAACAAAAAAAAATAAATAAATAAATAATAATAAAAAAAATACAATCATGTGTTGCTGATATTCGAAATGTATTGTTCCAATGCGTTCAAGAAAGCTTTTTACTTATATTTGGAGCTTCCCCGTTCAAAAATAAAAATGCGAGCAAAATCAATTCTATTTTAGATGATTCACTAGTAATCAGGCTATCACAATATGTCTTTAAATGCATTGAATATACATTGGCTGACAGCCAAACACATTTCACTTTTGCTCCCAATAGTTGCATTCAAAAATTAAATATTTCACTGCCATTGACGCAAAAGACAAACCCGTGATAATACCCCCTATCTGTTCATCCTCAAAATATCATCCAAAAAAAAAAAAAAAAAAAACTTACCAGCCCACCTCCAATGATAGACACGTGAAGATCCTTGGCTTCCTTCATGACGTTCTTTTCAACCTCTAAAATAGCCTTTGCTTGCACAAAAAGTAAGGTAAGTCAGATAATAGCAGGTTACTGTAAGTCTCGTTTGGCTATTTATCGCTCTTTCTTTTTTGTCTTCAATGGTGCATTACACCTGACATAATTCCATATTTAAGCAGGTGATTAAAGTTACGGAGACAGCAGCTGCATTTTAAGAAACGAAAAGAGTAGCATTACGAAAGTAAAAGGATTTTTCTTCCACTTTTGAATACAAAATAAGAACCTTTGAGGAAATTAAATTCTTTTTTAGCTCTTTTAACACTTGAAGTTCAAGTTTATTGGAAACAGTCTCAGAATTTTAAAATATCGAATGAAGAACACTAATTTACTATACGTGGGAGACAGGGTTCGAAATAAATGATCGTTAGTCCTATTCTGCAACTGCAAATTTTAGTTTGACAACGTATAGTTGTCATTTTTGATACCTAACTCTTTCGAGAAAAAAAAAAATAATCCGATGGTCGTAATTTTAAGCCCAGTCGTTACTTTTAAATAGATTTATGTATTATGGGAATAGATTCAACTTCGCGTTTTCAAATCGAATTTCAGTTTTTCTTTTCAAGCTACGAACAATAGTGCCGATTCTTAGCATGAAAAAGGACTCTATTCCCTGAAACTTGATCACCCCCAATCTTTTTCAAACCGGCCATATTTTGATTAAATGGCGCTATACTGGAAGGGATCACAGAATGGAAAATGGAATGATGGAAATGTCCTATTGCTATTAAATATTTTTGAATTCTTAATGTGCATGTTACTTCCACTGAAGTAAAGCTATACTAATTCTCTTTTTATCGTAATTTTGGCGACAAGACGGCAAGGCTGTAATAGTTGCTATTACATGTGGAAATATTTGTTTTTCCTTCATTCGAAAGAAAATTTTAAGCAATAAAATGATTATTCTAACAATAGGAAGTTGAATGAAATTTGAAATTACGCCTTAGCAGAACATTTTGGCAACTGAAACAGAAAAACTAGGTTCCGTTGACGTCTAACTTTTACATCCAATTTCAAATTCTGCGTGAGACACTGAATATGGTGGTATGTGTACCCCTCGGGGTATGCGATAATGTGTAAGGGGTCCACGGTTATCTTTCAAAAAGTATAAAAAATTATATTAGTTTTGATAGAATTTACTAGTAGCAAATGGTTGAGTAATGTCGTGTGATCTTTTAATGAAACAATAGTATTGAAATACTTTGTCAATGGGGTTGTTTTCTTCAGTCAAAAATAGTACTTTTAGTCGCTGAAATTGATAGAATAATAAAAAAAATAATAACATGAGTCCAGAAAATTCTTTAATTTTCCCAACAGTTATTTTTAATTAATTTTTTAAAATGTCCGATTTTGCAAACAAGGCGTGGTCTTGATGAAGTCACAAATGATGCATTTTGGTGCATCTTTCTACAGCGTTTTTACGTCATGATAATCAAGAAGCGAATTAAAATTGCGCTGTTCGCTTGCTATCAACCAGATCGTTGCCAATACACGTGAGTAAAGATGCGAATTAAATATTTTGTTCTCTGAATGGCAACACAGAATGGCATTTCATCATTTGTGATGTCATCGGCAAGAAATGTAAACAATGAAAGCGCGCCGATTTAAATAATTTTTTAAAAATATTAAACTTAAATAAATTATTTAAAAAATGGTCAGATCCTATGTTTTTAAGCATGCTCTTTCGGAAAAAAATACTTTTAAAGTTTTAGAAACGACCCCATTTACTCGCGCGAAAACGCGTTTTCGAGTTGCACTTTCCTGAAGAGCGAGCACAGAAGCAATTGATGATTTGCGGATAAGCTGAAGTCAAAGCTTAACCAACTTTGTAAAGCAAAAAATAAATAAATAAATAAAATTAAAAAAAAATAATTTGAATTTTGACCTTTTGAATTCAAATTATGTTTTTCGCAATCACGAGTGTGTGTTTGTGTGTGTGTGTGTGTGTGTGTGTGTGTGTGTGTGTGTATGTAGGCGTGTGTGCTTGTGTGTGGGGGTATGTGTGTTTATGTGTAGGGGTGTGTGTGTAGGCATGCATATTTGTGTCTGTGTGCAGGCATGAGTGTGTGGCTAGTTGTGTGTATGTGTGTAGGTGTGTGTTTGTGTATGTGTTTGTGTGTGTGTATGTGGTGGTGTGTGTATGTGTTTGTGTATGTGTGTAGGCGTATGTATGTGTGTGTATGCGTGTGTGTCTGTGTAGGTGCGTGTATGTATGCGTGTAAGTGTAGGATATTGACGAAACCTGGAGATGGCTTTCGCTAGAGGAGCAGCATCGTGAGGAGTCGGTCGACGGTGATGCTGCGGAGGGTGCTGGCGGGAAAATAAAATGATAGCACATCAAAACAGTCAAATGAAAGCAATAAGCAATCGTGATTGTTCAAAAAACTAGCGTTCCTATTAGTTTTATTTTCTGGTACTTATTATAGTTTAGTCTGATTAACAAAAACTTTGTAACGAAATACTTATTAAACAAATTTTCTTGCTTTTAACTTAAATTAGCTCATCGTAATTAAAGTTAGGTACCCGGTTAACTAGTACCATTTTGATAAAACTAACGGTCTTATAATAGTACACGAATAGTATACAAATATAGTAAGAGTATTTTTGTTCTTATATTTTCTTTCCTTTACGAAGATAACTTCGCAAAATCATTTTTCTTTTTTTAGAAAACAAAATTTTAGCTTTTAGGATATTTTTAGGCATTTTGTTCTTATCACTCCCCAACCTGAGATTAGTTAAACTATAGGTGAGTAATCCTGCACCTAGGTTCACAACAAGAATTTCTTTCTGAAAAGTAGTTAGTACAACGATCTGGTTTTGCCTCTGATTGCCTGAATCCTGGCTAAGTCCATTACCAAAATTTATTGATGTTTTCTCTTGATATAGTTTGCGTTCTGCACTGCATTGTCTTCAGTTGAAAGAAAACGTACATATCAAGTCTGCAGTGTTTCAGTCAATGATATGCATTATAAAAACTACACTGCATAAGTGATCTGACTTTATGATTCCACACTCTATCGCAAAAAGAAAAAAAAAAAAGCAACAAACCAAAAATGTTGATACAGTGAAAACAATTAATTACAATGCAATGAAATTTTCACAGGTTGTTTTCAAATAAGCAGTGTCCCTAACTCGTGCTAAGAATATTCAATTAAATTTATCAGTTGGGCGCGTGACAGCCTCTTACTGGAGATTCAGACTCATTTTCAAAATTTTGGAGCAAATAAAGGAAGAAATTGGCACCAAACAAGCGTATAACATCCATCGAAACGGAAGAAACAGCAACTGCTGAAACGAGCCTGATCTCATTAAATAGAGCGAAAACCCTTTTACGTTTCTAAAAGGGTTTAAAAAAACAAACAAAAAAAAAAAAACGTAAAATACGGGAAGATGTGAAACACGAGAAATGCATGAAAGCAAAAATACAAGAAACTAAAGTTACTAAAGATGACTCTTTTAAAAGGAATAATTTCAACTATATTTTACGAAAAGAGGTATACATACTTTAGATTATTTTAACACATTTAGTTGCTAATCCGGGCATTTAGGAAAATAGTCCGTAATATAACCGGATGGAGCAGTAACATTTCTGTTTTCATAGATTTACTTTAAACAGCATGGATTAGCTTTTTAAAAGCACAAAAGGAAACATACTGCTTTTTTTAGAAAACATTTTTTTTTCTTTCCCAGGGAAAACGTAAAATGCGGGAAAACCATAAACAAGACTCTCCATCCGGGTTAACATTTTTGTTTTCAGAAAAACTGGGACCTCTGATGGTGGGAAAACATACAATGCGGAAAAAACGTAGATTTGGGGGACGTATCGGGATTTCTCTGTAGCTATGTGTAGCAATACAATATTCACTACGCAACTGCTTTGGGGTTGTCCATAAATAATGTCACACCTTTTTCAATATTTTTTGACCTCGTCCCCCTTTTCAAAAACTGTCACACTTCACCTCACTCTCTTCCCATTGTCACATATCAAACTATTTTTCACAAACATAATGTTATAAAAAATGTCGAAAAGCACAATTAATGTCAATGCTACAAATTTGGAGCCAAATATTCAGCAATAGCTTTCTGAAAAACAGATGCATTTAGTAAAAGAACCATAGCAATGATAACAAAAATTGGTTTGAAATTTTCTTTCCTTTTCCGTATTTTCAAATGTTATTTGGAAAATTTTTAAATATTTTGAAATTTTATTTGTGTTCTGGCCCGTGAAAATCATACTCTTTGTTGTTAATTTTTTGAGATATAGAGTAACTTCTTATTTTATTTATTTATTAATTTATTTACACTTTTTTTTTTTTTGAGCAATCACGATTGCTAATGGTTTTTTTTCATTTGACCGTCCTTGACGTTCCAGTTCTTTTTCAGTTTGTACCGGGACCTCTACAGTGCCGCCGTCCACCAGTCCCGGCAAGTGTTGCTTATCTGGTCCTGGGCCTCCACTAGCAGCACTGTCCACCGGAATCCTGTCCTCCTGAGCGGTGGCGTCTATGTCCTACACACGTACACACTCCTGCACACTAACACACGCTTACACAAAACACACGCATCTACACCTACACACACACACACATATATACATACGTAACCACTCAAGAGGAGGGGCAGGCTTGGGGAGACAGAAGTCGTTTTCTAGAAATAAATAACTCCAATGAGTTGGGTTCTGTCGCAACTCGTGATTCGAAAAACATATTTTGAATTCAAAATTTAAAAATTCAAGTTAATTTTTAAGATTTTTTTGAGAAATCACGATTGCTTACTGTTCTCACTTGACCGTCCTTGATGTTGTGGTTCCTTTTTCATCTTGGACCAGGGGCCTCTGGAGCACCACCGCCCACCGGCCTCTGCATCCTCCGGTCCTGAGCACTGTCCCCGGAATCCACTTCTGCTGGACGGTGGCTTCCATGTCCTACACACGCATGCTCATACACATACACACGTGCGCCTTTACCCACATACACACGTCTACGTGCACACACGTAAGCCTACACACACACACACTCAACTATACACAGGTAACCACCCAGGAGGAGGGATATGCTTGGGGAGGAGCCATTTCTAAAAACAATAACTTCAATGAGTAGGGTCCTGTCGCAACTCGTGATTGCGAAAAACATAATTTCAATTCCAAGTTTCAGAATTCAAATTAGAGTTGATTGGGAGAAGTAGGTTATTTAATTAAGTTTGATTTTTTTTTTTTTTTTTTTTGAGCAATCACGATTCTTTTTTTTTTTACTTAACCGTCCTTGACATTTGGTTCCTTTTTCAGATTGGACCGGGGCCTCTGCAGCGCCACCGCCCATTAGCCTCTGCAGGAGCGCCTCCTCTAGTCCTGAGCACTGTCCCCGGAATCCGGTAGCGTGCATGTCCTACACACGCGCACGCTCATAAACATTCTTATACACACGCGTACGCGCCTTTACACATATACACGCTGACACACCCGCACACACACACAACCGCCTTTACACACATACACTCACGCTTTTGTGCATACACACAGGTCTACGCACGCACACAAGCCTAGTCTACACATGCACGGAAGTACGCCTACACACACACACAACTATACACACGTAACCACCCAGGAGGAGGGATATGCTTGGGGGGGGGGGAGAGGGGAGCCATTTCTAGAAACAATAACTCCAATGAGTAGGGCCTTACCGAAACTCGTGATTGCGAAAAACATAATTTGAATTCAAAATTTCAGAATTCAAATTATTTTTTTTTATAAAATTGAGTTCAGTAAATATATATATATATATATATATATATATATATATATATATATATATATATATATATATATATATATATATTTCATGCTACCTAAACTGCGGCTTCAAATTACATTTTGACATCGAAACGCAATCCTAATTCGTCTTCCTGCAACATTTATGATGTCATAAATCCCTCAAGAGTAACATTAGATCTGAAAGCACTTGCGTGCACAAGATTTTTAAAACGCGCTTCCGGCCCTATGAAAAAGAAGCCGCATGGGCACAGTTATTTTTTTCCGAGATGCGGCGGCGGACGGTTTTTAACGTAAAAGAACGCGATTTATTTATAGATGTTTGCAATCCCGGAAAGCATTTGTTTCTCAGTGATGATGGATCGCTATATTAGCCCAGTAAATTTAGGATTTTTTTGCACCACAAATTTATAATCAAGAAATATTTTCAGAATTTGTTCCTCATAGCATGTAGAGTAAATCCTAAAAAGTCCCCTAAGTTCCCATGTGAGCTTCCATCCAAAATGGCGGAACAAAGATGTCCGCCTAGTACTTTTTGTTTTCCATATAACTCGTCAAAAATAAAGATTTTTCAGTTCTAAAAAAACCTGTATTCTCTAAAAGTAATACTGTTTCGATATATACCCTAAAATAACCAATAAAGTTCAAACAATTGTTTTGACATAAAAAGCTAAAATTTCTATTTTCTACGTAATATGCGGCAGAACGAAAAAGCTACTAAAAGAAAGATTTTTTTATGGTATTCTTTTTAAAATATGAACTGCAGAATGATTGATATATTCCATTTACTGAATAATCAAGTAGCTTTTATTTCATTTCTGAAAGAAATCTTGCTATTTCTAGCTTTGGAATGAGAATATGATAAGAGAAAAAAAGTGACCTTATAATTAATTTTCAAAAAAATGCAGAATATCATTTACTTAGTACTTTAAAAACTGACATATAATATCTTTTTGAAAAGCATGTAAAATATATAAAGAGAAGATAGTAATGTCAGTAAAAATCTAGAGAAAACAAAAGGATCAACATTCAATATCATCATCCTCATCTTCGAAACTATGTACAGAAGTTGAATTTTTACATGTTTCACCAAAACAATGCATGCAAAACATGGAACATTAAAGGTCTGCGTTTTCATTGGCATCTAGATCACAGTCTCACATAATTACTGTTAATTTGTAGTCACAAAATATTAAATGCAGAATTCCTTCGGAAGCTTCGGGAAGTGACAAAGCGTTGTGAACAGTCCACGTCCTTTCATAACCCATCCCCATTTAATTGGATTCAGGTTTTTCTTAAATCACTGTTGTACTATCGGATGAACACAAAATGAATGCTGTGAAGCAACTGCACTTGTGGATGGAAGAGCTGCCAAGCTTTAAATTTTGAAGACGGAGTTGGTTAGGGTTTGGTTACTTAATTATTAAAGCGGTTGTATTGTAAGATGTCTAGATAATTAAGTGTTACTCCCACCAAAAAGACGTTTCAGCAACACTTCTACAATCTGGGTGACCTTTTCTGGATGAATCAAGCTGAAAACTACTGAGCTGTGAGATCAGAGAAAACAGTTTGAGACTTTCCTTAAGGAACTTGAAAGCTCAAGATTTTCTGAATATAGCTGACGTGGGGGGCTCGGAGTCACATCCTGTGGCTGCGTGGAGCAAAAGAAGAGGATCCTTCAAGGGACCCAAGGCTTCTTGTACTTTAAATATATTGTAACATTTTTCTTTGTATTAAATTGATTTGGGGGTAAAAAGTAAAGTGATGTTCCAGACATACCTCTTTCACTTAGAATCGAGAGCAGATCTGTATGAGTACCTATTACTGCGACTGTTCTGGCATGTTTTTGTCGCAATAGAGCAAATTAATACATTGGCTTTCCATATCCACTTGTGCAACAGTCATTCCTCCTAATCGGAAGTATTCCATCATAATATGAATAAATTTGGATTTATTATCAGAATTCCGCAAAAAGTTAATCTATACAGTCGTTCCCACTACATTTTCTTCAAAAAGCAGTAGTCTCAGACATTTTCGACATCACTCTTCTTTGTTTCTCCCCAATGTTTATTGGTAACGCATCAGCGTATCCATTAAAAACCACTGCTTCACATAAAAAGTTTTTTCTGAAGGCACTTGAAGTATTTGGGGAATGTGTCTTTTTATTATATGTCCGACTCATCCCATGTCAATGCGTGCATAAAAAAATCCTTCATCTTTAATTGACAAAGAGATTGGTGGTGGGTGGCTTAACAAAAAGCTCTACTGTTTCAATGATAGCTGCCACGCTTGTGTTTTTATCCTTTTGCAGAGAAACCCAACCAAAAAGAGAGGGTAGTTGAGGGGCTAATTCATATTTGAGATATCTCGTAAATCATCGTTTGATTGGAAAACTGCAGTATCCTGGTCAAAAACTGTGAAAGACTGAACAGAACGCTCATTACTCAATAATAACCCTTTTTTTCTTCTGAAGTTTAACTTCCCCAAAAGAACTTCCTAAAGTTGAAGGCAGTCATCTTTCACCAACATTTTTTCCATAGTCACATAATTCTTTGGAAAAATAATTAAAAAAAAAAAAATCATTCTTGAATAACTATTTGCAACCTAAAATGTACAAAAAATATCATTCTGAGATAAGAATGATCTTTTTATAAAAAAGAAGAACGTTTTGAACGATTTTTGACAAATTTCTATCGTTACTGTGAGTGTTTTTTTTTTTTTTTTTTATTTTATTTTTGAATTCACTTAATATTACAAAAGGAATTTGGAGCCACTTTACGATTTATGGTAATTTCAAAGATCTAAACAGATCAGCTTTGAATTTTCACACCGAAATTTTTCATTTCAGACGAAAACAAAATTTGCAGATCACACAATGTTTATAATTTTTTATGGGGAAATGTCGGTATAACACAAGCACCAATTCAAACATACATAGCATTTTTTTAACTGAAAAATAACAACTATTGACTAATTTATGAAGGAAAATATTTTTTAAAAACCCTCAAAAAATATTTAAAAAATATTTATTTTAGTAGCTTATGCATGTTACATAGAACACAGAAATTTCAGTTTTTTGTGTCAAAACAAATGTTAGAAATATTTTATTGGTTATTTTAATTCATGTATCGAAACAATATTACTTTTACAGATTACAGTTTTTTTTTTTTCAGAACTGAAAAAAATATTAATTTTTGACCGAGTTATAAGGACAACAAAAAATACTAGGCGGCTATCTTTGATCCGCCATTTTGGACAGAAGCTCACATGGGAACTTAGGGGACTTTTCAAGATTTGTTCTACACATGTTCAGGAACTAATCCTGAAAAACTCAGCGAATTATAAATTTGTAGTGCATCGACCCTATTTTTTCCTAAATTTACTGGGTTATATACATTTAGGATATGGCAACTGAGATGAGTGAAGAAGCATACCTTTTCGCAGGCCCGTCATTTGGGCAATCAGGGAGGGGGTTAGGTCAATCGACCCCAACTCCGTTACCTTATATTACAATAGAATGTTATACATTACAAAAAGTAGAAATGATATAATGTAAGATAATTAAACATTGTAATATGATATGTCGTCAAACTTTGCCTGTTGCAGTAAGAGTACGCCGTAACTATCAAAATTAAATATGACACGTAACTTTTTAATAGTGTACCTTGAGGTGGTTTTGGGATTTGCGAAAGAGATTAAATTTTTTAATGGAATTATTTCTGGATTTAATATTTACATCTTGATCAGTACGATATGAAATAAGTCCAATTAGAACTTTATCTGATGATCACCCCCCCCCCCCTCTCCCCAAATGTTGGTACTTTGGGACCGTACCCAATGTGCCCATGCTTGAATCTGGCTCACTTGGCTTACAAGTGAAATTGGTTGTTTTAGGTTTAAGTACAAGCACTGTGTGTTTGCATGTGCTGAAAAACTAATATTATAGAATTTAGGTACTAATTGTGATTACTACAATTCAAAACTAGGGCGCTGCATCACACTGGTTGTGTTGCTGTACCATGGAGTAAGAACCTCTGTGTCTAGGAACAAGAACAATCAATGCCGCGGGATTGAGAGTGAAATCCCGCAAGATTTTCTCAATCCCGCAAAGATTTTCTATGCAAACGTTTTCCAACTTGTGCCGGTCATAAAACGATTATTGTCACAAGCATCATTTGAAGTCTGAATTTATGTAATTCAAATAAAATAAAGAATATTTTAAATATCTACCCTAGAAAATCGTCCGTCAAGGTATGAAGGGTGAAAATTGCTGCTACTTTTGAACGAAGCCATTTCCTGTTTGATGATATTTTGATTGTTGAAATTTTAATCGTATCTGCAGACGAGTACAAAATGAGTAGTTGCAGTTTTTGCACCTCCATGTGTTTGATTCAGATGCAATGTTTTCAAAAAAAATTTAAATTATTTACTGTTGACAAATGACCATAAAACATTGTAAATAGGCAAAACATGTGAGAGAGAAACACCTATATAAGTGATTGTAACTGAATTTTCATAAAAAGTGCATTTACGACTTTTGTGCTTAGTACGGTAGAGTAGGTAGCGTTCATAGTGATCGTTTTTTCGTTTCTTCATTCCCCTGAAATGACACTGTCTTACCACTAAAACAGTTAAGTTACCGGATCGAGTTCAGCCTTATCAAAATAAAGCCTTTCCCTACATGTTAAACATGACCAAAACATATTATCAAAGTATCATGCCGTGGCGCGAGTTTCATTGTTGAAACACTCGCGTTACTCGATCATTCGCTGTTATGTATATGAGGATTCTTAATGTAGCACGAGAAAACAATATCTTGAAGTGTGAAAAATTTCGGGAAAAATTAGACAGAGCTAGAAAAAATTAGTAACTTGACGACAAAATATTTTTGACATCGGTTGTTTTTGTTCCAACACAGGGAAAAATGAAGTTTTCAAAAATGAGTACAGTAAAACTCCTAATAACATACACCCCTCAAAGGCGGACACCCCTCTTATGCAGACAATTTTTAATTCCCCAGTTCCGATGCAAATAACATTATTAAACCCCTGTCCTGCGGACAAAAAAATTTTTCCCGTTAGTGTCTGCATTAGAGGGTTTTTACTGTACATCCATGCTTTCAAATCTACATGAAAGCTTTTGTTTCAGATATGAGTTCCCAATGTTTACAAGTATGAAGTTTAAAATATGTGTACTCAAATTTTAACAAAATTACTTTTCATGCTTTAATTATGGTACTTAATTTTAGCGGAGTAGTTGAAATTACTCATATTATTTCATCTGTTGCTATTTCGAACGAAACGCTTCTTTTAGTAATAGTTTATTATATAAAATGTAGGGAACTACTTCTTATCAGGTTTGGCATTTGGAAGCCGTAATCTGTCCCGACTGCGGATGTATACACAAGCATTAAGTCAAAATGACCGACCGTATGATGAACTGCGTGGAATTTAGAAGGTTCTTTGGAAGATTTTGAAATTAAGTTCATGAATTTTGTAAAATTGAAATTATTTTTCCTGTTGTTATTGTAGTTACACTCCTATTTCTATATAGTAAAGACACATGAAATACATTACAGTATATCTGAAGTATGGTTAATGACATAGAAATTGAAAATCTACCCAAACTCCAATTCTCAACACTTTCAAGCATAGAAAGTTGGTAAAAAAAAAAAAAAAAAAGTTTTTCGTAATAGCGCTGAAACATAAATAGCTGGATCAGACGCGTGGCGAAAGTTAGGTTTGCCACATCAGTGCGTATTGCACCGTATATGCTGTTTTGTAGCGAAATTCATTTTGAGAGTATGCTCCTCCAGCTTCTTGACATTGATGCAATATTTTGATAGTTAAACAAGGTATGCATTGGGGCTTGGGGCACTGACACAAAAAAAAAAAAAAAAAAGAAAGAAAGAAAGGAAAGAAAAAAGAAAGGAAGAAAGAAAAGGGGAGGCGTACCAAATAAGAAAAAACGTAAAGATTATGTAAAATTTACTCTTTTGGTATTTACTGCTGTGGCACTTAAATAGAGTTAATTTTTTTTTCTTCTAGCAAACAGTTTGGATTCCCCCCTCCCTTTTTTTCTTATTTTTTCCCTTTTCATTTCTCCTCCCTTTTCTTATCCCCCCTTTTTATTTTCCCTCACCCTTTTTTTTTTCCTTTCCCTTCAATTCTTTTCGTTTTCTTCTTTTTTTTTGAGGGGCAGGAGGGACCCGGCGACAAAACTGACAAGGGGCCCGCCTTGGCTCTCGGTGGCCCTGATAACATCCAGCAACCATTCCTCGGAATTCATTTGAATTTTGATGTCTTAAATTCAAATTATGGTTGCAATATCAGCCATTAGTAGTGACAAGAAACCCAGCGAGTATTAGGGTCTTATCACTATTCGTGATTGCAAAAAAACATAATTTGAATTCATCTGAAGATCTGAAAATTCAAATTGAATTAACATTGTACTCATTTGCTAATATTGCAAGACACGTAAAATTTCTTCGTGTTCATAACAAAACAGAATTTTTTGCACTTATTTTCTATTTCTTATAGGAAAACATTTCTGTATGAAAATTGTTTCACTATATTTTAATCTCGACAAAAACGTCACAAAGCTCGAAAAAACAGTTTTTAGAGCCTCAAATTTAATAAAGATTAAAGATTACGTGGGTATATTCTTCCATGTCCTCGAATACCGGTTTAAAAGATGTTCTAGCTCCAGGGTATAACACTGGATATTTCCTGATCGGATGATAGCACGATTGTTGATTCTGCAGGATGAATTATTCAGCTTGTGTGGTAATTGGTCATTCGATTCGTGTCTGAGGATTAGAATCAATTCTTTTAAGGAATCCAATTTCGGAAATGTGATAAGAGGTTTTTCATAATCACTACTAAACTTGGTAAATATGATAAATAACTGAACAGGTTTAGTTATGTAAGCCCCCGATTCGTAAATGGGGAAGGTAGTAGCAAAGAATCGGATTATTTTGTTGAGTAGCAGGATCATGGATTACTTTCAAATCTTTAAAAATTTCGTTGTTTTGAATTTGAAAAATGTCGTGATGACTTAAAAAACTAGCAATTGTATTTCAATTTTAAAAAGTATATAAAGGTGGCCCTTTTGTACTTCACTTTCGCATTCTAGAATAGATAGATTACTTAATTACATAGGTTCTGTAACGTGGGTCGTAATAAATTACAAAATGATCAAACCGCTAAAAAATAAAATAGAGACAAGCTTATACTACAGTAAATACTTCATTTTTAATTAAACAAAATAGAACTTTGGTTTAAATAATAACTGGTATTTCTAGATAACATTTAAAAGAAGTAAAAGACGAGAACAAACA
Organism: Uloborus diversus; assembly: GCF_026930045.1. Classification (NCBI taxonomy): domain Eukaryota; kingdom Metazoa; phylum Arthropoda; class Arachnida; order Araneae; family Uloboridae; genus Uloborus; species Uloborus diversus. The sequence continues at coordinate 80,005,428 of NC_072734.1, read as the reverse complement.
AAAATCATTTTATTATTAGAACTTGTACAAAACAGTTCCACTGAAAAAAAAAAAAAAAAACAATGTAGAGAAAAAAAGCATTTGCCTGCATTTACTTATAAGTTTAATTATTTAGATACATTACACTGTATGGTGTTCAGAGCTACTAAGATTGGTGTATTTTTCATTTGCAAACAATCTTGAAAACATATTTTGCAATTATGTTGATATTAATGACGTTTGACTATCGGTTTTCCATGCCAAGCTAATCTACCCCCCCCCCCCCAAGTGTTTTTTTTTTTTTTTTGGCATACAGACAGAGGCGGATTCACAAATGTGCCGCCTATACACTAATCACAGCCTGCGTCGCATTTCTTCCAAAACTACAGTTAGGTGGCTAAGCTGATAGTCAAGCAGGGTAATTATGGGCATGCAAGAAATCAAAATTTTAGCTTTTAAAAAAACTCATCCAGGGTAAAAACAATATCGTATACCAGTGGTGCTAAACCTTCGGCCCATGAAGCTGATCCGTGTGTCTCGTTGTTATGTTCAGGGGCCGACTAGCCCGCGGGCCGGTGCGCTCTCCCGCCTGTGCACTCTTTCGCTCTCGAAGCTATGTGACTTTGTTTTTTCTTTACGCCCTTGAAGCGGTGCACCTTCGGGTTTTTTTTCTTTTTCTTTCTTTCTTTAAATAATTAATTTATTTTTTGTGCCATCGAACCTGAGTGACTTTTTTTTTCTTTTTTTTTTTTACTTTGCGCCCTTAAAGATGTGCGTCTTCTTCTTTTTCTTTTTTTCCTTTTTTGTGCTCTCGAACTTGAGCAACTCTGTTTTTCTCCCCCTTTGCGCCCTTGAAGCTGTGCACCTTCGTTTTTTTATTTCTTTCTTTTGTTGCGCCCAAACCTGTGCTACTTCTTTTTTTTTCTTTTGTGCCCTTGAAGTTGTGCGCCTTCTTCTTCTTTTTTTTTTTTTTTACTTTTTTTTAAGCTCGCAAACCTGTAGTTGTGTCCGCCCCTGGCTATGCTGAATGTTACGAAAGAAACACTATGTTAGGAAAACTTCCAAAACTACCAATAGGGTAACGGCACCAGTAACAGACATGCTTAAGACATCGCTCTCAAGTTAACTAAATTTTCTGAGCCTTTTAATGTATTTAAGCTTTTTAAACTATTTTTCCCTCATGCAACTACAACTCATCTAATGTTTGGCTACTTTTGGATCCTCTGAATTAATTATATTTTTATTTGCTCAATTTCGAAAAAAGGTGCGACCCCCAGTAACAGACACTGACAATTCTGATGATACCCAGTAACAGATAGGATATGAGAAAAGGATGAGTAATGGACAGAATTCCCCTTTTCTCTTCAAAATGTACAAAAGATTGTGTGCTTATTTTTTGATCTAAAACTTTATTAATTTCAAATGAACATGAAACACCGGCAGACCTCGTGGTGGCTGTTCATAACCTCCCACCACTGTCTTGTAAATACCAACTGGCTCATAAATCTCACTCTGATGACACTAGATGGTTGCACCATATTCATAGGTTGCAGAAACAACAGTTTTACCCGTCTAAAATTCTTATTATTTAAACCCAAACTTAATGACTCTCTGTTATTGGACCCTTTTGTATGTTCCTCTGGTGCTGTTACCCTAATCTTTATTCAGTACATAGTATTTAGAATGGTTGTAGCTAGCAAATTTAGAGCCAGTAGTCGGAAATTGGTTTTTACAATGACTGATGGAAACTTCGTATTAATTAAATTGGCATGTAAGTAATGATAGCCGCAATTCTTGGTTTGTATGATAGTTCTAATATGTTATTCAGGGGGGGGGAGACAAATCTATTTAAATATTGTATGCATTCTGTCCCGCGGAATTCATCTTAATTTGAGGTGTGACCCACGGGTGAAAAAAGGTTAGGCAGCCCTGTTTTATTCCAAGTGTGTTAGTGTGTATAGTTCATTTTAGGAAATTAAATAGTTTTTAGATAAAAATATCCAATTAGTATTTAGTTAATTCTAAGAGACTATACAAATCTTCAAAAAAGTTTTGGCACATGTTGATTCTAATTTCAGCCGTCAAAGATAATTTTTATGCCAAGTGTTAGTGCAAATCTGTTTATAACTGGGTAATTCCATCCGAAATGAGCAAAATTCACAAAAAAGTGGTGGCCGTATGGTAACAGATTTTTATGAAATTTCGTATACAGGTTCCTTTTATGCCTATATAAAAATATCTAAAATATTTTGACTAAATATTTTTTATTTTAATAATTACGTGCAATTGAAAATTGATCAAATTGAACAGCATTCTCATAAATGTTAAATGTTACATTTTTGAAGACTTGTATTTTGTTAACTATTTAATCAAAGCATAAAAGTTATATCCTATAGTTGCAATCTATGGAGTAGGGCAGTTCATCTGATATGAGTAAAATTTTCAAGATTATTATAGTTAACTTTTAACTGTTTTAAAAACTGAAAATATTTCAGTTTTCTCATAATTAGGCATTATATTTTTTAATCTCAAGCTTTAAGGAATGTATTAGCTTTGCTGAAATTGAGACCCAATAACATGCTAAGTGTCATTACAGAAATACCTTACTTTTGAAATTGTATTTTAACTCCTTTTGTCTTCAAAGTAATTTTGAACTTAGTGACATTTTGTAAAATGGCGATTTTCCCCTTCACTTAGCCTAAAAATTTAAATGATTGAAACTTTCGGCAACTTTCAAATTTTGCAGGAATATAGAACAGTATTTCTACTATTTTCTTGAAGAAATTCAAAATTGGATTTTGATTTCCAAGCTTTAAAAAAAATTCAGAACATTAGCATTTTCTCTGCGTTTTATGTGAAATTACGAAAATTCAAAGAACTATAGATAAATAACTAAGTGATACAAAAGCAAGTGTTTGTAACATTCATTTCAATTTTTTGAAAAAATGTACTGGCACAGTGCAAAATTTATAAAAAAATTATTTTATAAAATTTATATCTTAAGCAATAATAATAGCTTCAACAAATGCATCAAAATATTTTATTTATTTATTTATTTATTTTGCTCTCTACAAAAGTTTTTTCGATCTGGCTAGAAACTTGTGACTCAGTTTTTGTCGGAAAATTCAGTTGAAGACATTAATAGTAGGACTCGACCGATGCATCGGCCTGGCCGATGCATCGGCGCCGATGGTTCAACGATTTAGACATCGGCATCGGCATCGGCGGCCGATGCTAACTTGCAGGAAACATCGGCCCATCGGCCTTAAAAACATCGAAAAGCCGATGGAATTGGCCGATGTTTTTGGAAAAAAAAAAGGACTTTTGTTGTTTTACATTTTAATACAAAGTAAAGGGAATTATTGTTTTCAAACAAAATTGTTTACTTAAATTTCAGTATGAATTTCTATAGTCACCCCTGAAAGAGTTTTTAATACTGCATTCAGGTACCAAACAAGTTAATTATTGCGTTGTTTCTTGCTGCTGGATGTATGTATGTATCTCTCATAAGTCAAAACTTAAAAATGGTAAGCTGTAGAAGGCTAAATTTTCGCATGTGGGATGTGCGCACGTTCCAGTTGTGCACTTCGCTTTTTGTTTTCGATCGGGTGTACTAAAAAGCTTATTAACCGATTTTTTGTGGCTATTAATTACTTATTTCAAAGCAAAATTAATATAGCGTCTCAGACTGTCGATCATTTAGTGATATATTGCAGAACTGGAGACTATGAGAACAAATATGAGATGCAGAAACCGGTTTTGTTTCATTTTGTTAGATTCCCGTTGAACCGACGGTAACTTTTAATTTTTCGATATTTGTAATATGAACCACAGTAATGCAGTCTTTTCTGTATCGCTTCGGCGGAGCTACATGTTTGGGGCCCATCGAAATATATTTTGGGGCCCTATTTCTCTATCACAAAAGTTGTAAAACATTTATCATAAGCATTTTTGTAACTCCTACGGTGCCCCTATGTATATGGGACCTCTCGCGCAATTGCAACATTCGCTATATTTTAAATCCGCCACTGCACGTCAAAACAAACTCGGGTGCAAGTTTTAAAAGGGCTTTTCTGCTCAATATTTATGATTATTTTGAACTCTATTTTTTTCCGACTATTTTTTGTATTTCCGATATCACTTGCGTGCCCCTCCTCCCACTCCCTCAATTTCTGAAATTAAACTCTAGTTGTACTTCTGTGTTGTTTAAAACTAACACCATTCATAAAATTAGAGATTTTTTTCAAGCTTTATCTATTGTTTAGGAAGAATTTAGAGTATTCATGTAAGAAATTGATTAAAGACGTTTTGAATGGTGGCATAACTCGGAAAACAGGGACTTTTGAATTTTTTCTTCGGAAGTGCTGAAGTAGATTCAGAAACTCTTCCGAGACGTTGGTGGTAGCGGTTCTGTACTAAAAAAATTAAGTCGAAGTTGCGGCTGAAGTTTAACGTTGTGAGTTACTCCAAAAACAGAGGGTGACCCCCCTAACCCATCCTCGTCGTTTCAAGCATTTCTTAAATAATTAGCGGTTATTCATTTTGGTCAAGAAATGCCATCTTGCGTATTTCTTGTACTTATTTCATCTATATTTTGTAATGCGCCATCTTTTTTGCATCATTAATAGCGATCGATTTTTTTTTCTGTTGTAAGTAACTATTTTTATGTCTTTATAAAAAATCAAGGAATAAGTTATTTTCGTTTTCATCATATGTTTAATAATATGTTATAGAAAAGTTTCAAGGATTTCCTACTATGCCATTTTTTAAATTTCAGAAAATTATTATTAAATTGAAAAATTTAATTTGAATTTGTTTGTAGTGCTGCATAAAAGATTAAACATTAAAATTGCTCAATATTACGTGTGCAAACATCAGATCAAGTAGTATATGTATTCAGTTATTAACTTGGTGTAAATATTGAGTTTGTTTATTGTAGCTGCGTTTTAAGAACCTCGCTCTTTTCATGGCTATTTCTTTTTTCCGCAAAACTTATGTCATTGTTATACATTTATGAAAAATGCGAACTTTTCTATTCATAAATTTTAAATAAGTATAAAAATATTCCTATTATGATTTAATATTGTAATTTATCTGTTACCTTTTTTTTGATGATTAAAAAATGTCGACGTGCAATCTTTCCACTTTAATTGCGTAATTTGTTGACGGTTTCATAGTTTTATTCTTTTTTTTTTTTGTATGATAAAACAACATAATTTAATGTTTTTTAACTATGTTTAGTTTACCTAAATCATACAATATTACAATATTACTGAAGTCTTTGTTATGTGTTCAATTAAAAAAAAAAATCAATTGGTTATTAAACAGTATCTTTGTTTTTCTTCCTTTTTTTTTTTTTTTTGGCTGTAGTTCTTTGTCTTCCATCATACAGCACACAAAAAAGTAGAAGCATTACTACACCCTATACAGATTGTACGTAGTACGATCCAAAAGTTCGGGGAACAAGTTGTATAAATCCTTACCCAGAATAGTTCACATTACCGAAGCACATCCACCTTCAAAAGGTCATTTTGAGGGACTATGTACTTCTGCCAGTGTTCATATAACTTTTGGAAACACTCCTGGAAGCCATTTTTTGCTACCTTCTGTGATGCAGCTTTATCTTCTCCTGACGGAAGAAAGCGGTGTCCATGTAAATGTTTTTTTTTTTTGCTGGGAACAGGTAAACATCACACGGAGCTAAGTCCGACGAAATGTTATGTTATTTGCTTATCATATAAGAGTATTGACCAATCGAACCGTGCATCCTCAACAAGAAAGTCGCCTTCTTCCCCACGATGAAGTTGAAGCAGCAGCGCAAGAGGCCTTACAGGAGGTTGCGACAAATGTCCAGGAGCCCTTCTAAAAGCTATACGAACGTTGGCAGAAGTGTATAATCGTTCAAGGTGACTATTTTGTAGATACAGTGGCTCCCAAAAGTGATCGTACACCCACGACTTTCAATGAAATAAGCCCCTATGGCATTGGTTAGAATTAATATTTCGGAATAGGTATTTAATTATAAGATCTGTGATCTATTTTTAACAAAACTGCATGAAAATTTTTAATAAAACATGAAAACTTAATTTTTTTTAAATCAAAAACCAAAAAGTGCCGGAAATTTTATTTTACAGAAGTCTTCGTACACTTCGGAAAAAATAACAAAAAATTAGTAAATAATCTAACTTTTTATTAGTAGAATATCATGCAGTAACAATAACAGCTTTTAAACGTCTGAGAAGAGATTTCATTGTTTTTTCTGTCTTTTTTTGCGCAATTTCTGAGTAAATGTTCAGCCGCACTACGAGTCTTACTGTTTCTAGTTCGTTTTTCGTTTCAATGATGTATTTTCGTAATCTAACCACCAGATATCTCCAAATATGTTCCATTAAGTTTAAATCTGGCGATTGAGGAGAAATTTCTAAGCTTAAGGACAAATTTTGAGGCACCAAACTCGAACGTGTGCTTCTTATCGTTAACTTGATAAAAAACAAAGTTGTTTCTGATTACCAAATTTTGGGCTAATAGTTTAAAATTGGTTTTTGAAATATTTAAGTGAACAGCATGATTCATTATTTCATCAAAAAATTCCAAATTTCCAAGTCCTGATGCTATTATGCACCTTCACACAAAAAACACCTTCATGTCCTGATTAACTGATCCAGTTAAGCTCTTAAGATTAAATTCCTCATTTTTTCTTCTGTTGACAATTATGCACTATTTTAACCCAAAATATTGAATTTATTTTTATCTATAAGTAAGACGTTGTTTCAAAACGTTTTGAGCTTATTTATCATTTATTTTACGACGGAAAGCGTAAGTTTACTGCTTTTCGCGCGAACAAGAAATTTTCTGCGGGAAGGGGTCCCCTTTAATCCAGCTAATCAGAGAACTTGGCGAACAATTTTAGGTGAAAATTAAACGTAAAATGTTTCATTCCATTCTGTAGAAACTTTTTCAGCGCTCAAATGTGTATTTTTCATAATTTTTTTTAACTGTAAACCTCCGATCACGCTTTGTTAACTTTGCCAGTTGACCCTTTCTTACCTTGTTTTCGATCCGATTCTTGTCTTTAAAGCATTTTATCAAGCACTTCACTATATAATGGTATAAATTAACTAATTTCGAGACATTTCAAACCAATTTATGGCTACTGTGAGGGAAAAAAAATCAAATTTCGAATCGTGTTTGTTGTTTTCTGCGCATACCTGCCATTTAAAAATAATAAGCAGAAGCTTAGGGAATAAATAAACAGAAAATTAAAGGCAAATGACTTTACAGTGTCATTATAATGTAAAAACAATAAAAAAACCACATATAATAATTTTAATCATGAATTTATTCGAAAATATTTCAGTGTACGATGACTTTTGTGGCGTATTTTTTCTCTGTCTCATCGTTTTTTGACAAATTTCAAAAATGAAATTTGGCAATATTTTGAGAAAAACTGCTGGGTTTTATTCAGAATGGCATAGGAATAGTGTAAAAAAAATGGTCTTCATATTCGAATTCAGTTTTGCGTTATTTTGGTTTTACTACAAAATTTCAAAGTGTACGAACACTTTTGGGAGCCACTGTAGATGTACTTCGGTAATGTGAACTATTCACGATATTTTTATACAACTTGTCCTCGAACTTTTAGATCATACTACTTACGTATGAGTTTTCAACTTTCTATTTCATAACGTTTTTGTGTAACGTAAGTTTACGCGCATGAAGACATCACAAGAGAATTTGCGATAATTAACTAAGGAGGCTTTCAAAATGGATATTTCGGTCATCTATATGTTCTTAGGTACATATGCGCTGAAAAAACTTGTAAAGTTTAAAATGGATGATAGTAAAATAAAAATTTAGGTCGAAATCTGATTTTTTTGGGGGGGGGGGGGTTTCAATTCCTTATTCCTAGAAAGGAAGTAAAGTGAAATGAATCAATGATCCTTTAAATCCTTGACAATCTTATCAATTTATTTCTGTTAGATTTTTTTTTCTTTTTTTTTTTTGCCATCGGCCAAAAGCATCGGCCATCGGCCATCGGCAATCGGCCATTTGAAGGAAAACAATCGGCCATCGGCCATCGGCCATCTTTGAACAATCGGCCAACAATCGGCATCGGCCCATCGGCCAAAAAATGCCATCGGTCGAGCCCTAATTAATAGTACTTTCATTAATATATTTCAAGAAGTTCCAGACATCATCTTTTATAGGTAATGAGTACTAGTAACGGTTCATGTGGGTTCTCGAATTTAATAAGAAAATCACTTATCTGAAGATATCGATGCATAAAATCAATGTGTAGAAAAACATGACTCAGAAACAAATAGTTGCTGTATATATGTAACAAACAAATTAAATCATTGATGTTGTATTTAGTCCCATCCATAAACTTTTTCTCTTCAAACATATGCTCTTTTCACTGATAATTGAGATAAATCTGAGACTAGGAATTTAGGTGTTTAATTGTTAATTGATCTGAAACGATGATGATTTCATATCTCCAAGATAGCTATGGATTCTTCAATAAATTGTTGTTTAGCCTAACTTTAAACATTGATAAGTTTTATTCATGAGACAAAAAAAAAAAACTATTTGTGATTGTAGCAGGCAGAAGGAGAAAATATCTTGTAGTTATAAATGGATTATTGTATGTCGATGCATACGTGTTCTGACGGATAATAGTTTGGTAGTTTTATCAATATGCCATAATATGCATTTTTGCCCTTGATAGTAGAAAGAAACGTGATCTGCTTTCCATTGAAAATTAGATTCATTGTGTCGCAAATGTTGTTTAACTGGCAATTTTTATTCTGAACAGAAAAGCTATAACTAAAATAGACGAGTTTCACTACAGTGCTGCACATGTGTCAGGGGTGCCAACCCCAAAAGAGCAAGGACGCACCCCCCTAAATATCGTGAAGACCCCCCAAAAGCAAGAAACCCCAATGAGAAAAATACCGTTCAAAACACCCCCCCCCCCTCCCGTAAAATTTCAATGGCACAGTCTGCGCCTTCACGCCCCCCCCCCCCAAACAGTGGGCCACCCCTGCATATGTGTACGAGCTGTGCACAGAAGTGACCCAAAATCAGAAAATAAAGACTTTTATCAACGAAAGAAGAATATTTTTCGAACGTAGATTTAATTATACAGAAGCCAAACAGCTTCACATACAGAGGACTGCGTACAAAGCGCCTTACCTCCAGACACACTCAGCAAAGATTTACTACGAAAGAGAAAGAAATAAGACCCACGGCTCCGGACACTGGCATGAATCGAACACGCGACCTCTAGCTTTTAGGTATTCCTTTTCATTCTTTTTTTTTCTTTCAAAACAAGAAAGAAAAAAAAGCACAGATTTCAATTTTCTTTTCATGTGAATAAAAAAAGAGTTCTCTCCCCTCCAAGCACGGTTCTGCTCCTTTTCCCTCCCCTGGGTGTACGCTTGACCAGCGTCAGTTTCTGTGTACGAGGTACGACTGGTTAAAAGGCCTACTATTCATCTTGAATTTATCTATCTCAAGTAATACACGTTATAAGGTACTTTGTTATAAGAAGTATTGATGCAATAAAGGTTCATGTGACGAAATCTGAGAATGGCACAAAAAGGAAATTTTTTATCCCTAGATTTTTTATGCACCGACGTGCTGTATTAACGTCGTATATGAAATATGCGTATTCAATGATTAAATACGATTAAAAATAGATAGTGAAAAAAACAGAGACGTAAATATTCGAAGTTTAAAACGAAACCCCGACTTTGACTCTGACTTCGTAGCTTTGGCAAAAATTAAAACACGGAGTCAAAATGACTGACTCCGACTCCTTTATCCCGAAATAAGTCCGACTCCGACTCCGCAAACATGAGCAGATGTGCGGACTCTAAGGTAAATGACCGATTCCAACTCCGAGTCTTTGAACTAAATACCTTCGGCTCCCAAATCTGACTCTTTTATCCCAAAATGAGATTGACTCCGACTCCGCAGCCATGGTTTTAATTGTGAAATAATTATTGTTAATATGACTTGTTTTTATTTTCACTCTAAAGTTTTAATTTATGTATTCGCAACTCCAATAAACTATAGGGGCGCTGCAGTCACTGTCTAATGGCGGTTGAAAAAGGTAAAACAAACAAATGCCGTAACTTATAACTTGCTTTGACGCTTAGTGAATGGCAGTAATTTTTCATCGTGTTTGTGAGAAGCATTCTTTTTCTATTCTTCTGAAATCACATTACACCACAAACTGTCTGAAGCCTGTAATTTACCACCAAAGAAAACACATGGAATGCAATGTTTTACCTTTTTCTTTAGTATTGTTTATCACCGCAAGGTAGTATATTCGAGCTCTGGAGTTACGAATTGGAAATGAGAAAAAAAAAAAAAAGTTTCTACGATGTTCATTGGATGGCGAGGTAGCTTCTCCATCCAGTGGATAGCTCAGTCTTTTTGGACGGACAACGTGTTAACTGTAGCCGGCTGTATGAAATCGGCATTGTTTTGTTTTCGTTTGTATTGTCAGTTTGTTGTGATTTCATATTTCGTCTTCAATCTTCAAGTAAGTATGATTTTCTTATGCACCCAATCAAATTTGTTTCACATTTTCTTCTGGACGATTAAAACCTCTTTAAACAGCTGTCCGGTCAAAATTACAACCTGATTACAGAAACAATGCAAAATTTTCTGCTGCTGCAAGGTGTGCCGTAACTAAAACCACTATACCAATTGAATACATTGATTATAAGGTCAATGACGATATTGTTTCGTGCACTGATCAGGTAACCTAAAACTATTCACTTGCAACCTGGTGATTAAACAGCAGTTTGGCATTTAAATAAATTATTGAACCTTTCATGTATCATTTTTCCTATTATCATATTTGTGTTTCAAATAAAATAATTTTTTTGTGCATTTTATTTTCCGGATGAAAAGTATCCGAAATTCAAAGAATTTTTTACTTTACTAACTGATCCGTAACGGCAGCATGTTCATTTTCAATTAATTTAAAAAAAAAAAAAGCCATTATCAATAAAACGTTGTCACCAAACTGGAAGTATTAACGGAACTTACTTACTAACTTGAACTTTTGGAACTAAAATTAGGTTTAATATTAATGGACATTTATTACTGTCTCATTGTTCCTGAAATTCATATTGCTCGACATGAACCCCCTGGTACTTAAATGCATGTGTTCGCGTTTTGGGTGATTCTACAAAATACATGTTACCCTTTTCAGTCTTTCGGTTAACATCGAAATGTTATTTGTAACCTGATATATATATATGCTTAACTTTTTCATAAGAATCAATATATTGAACATCTAATTAAAGGTATTTCCTGTAGCTTATGAATCTGAAGCTTTTACTCTCAAAATAATGAAACAAATTCTGAAATTAAAAAAAAAAAAGATTGAGTTTAAAAGTTACAGGCCTGACAGACAAGAATTTTTTTTTTTTTTTTGTAACTTTTGATCTTTCTAATTAACATGATACGTTAAAGCAAATATTTCATTTGTGCATTTGAGGACTGAAAAAACAAGATTTAGCTTTTGTTTTTAATTTAGGGAGCTTGCAGAAAAAAATGTTGTCTCGGAAAAAAAATAACTGCAGTGTTACAATTAATGAGTATTCTTTGAAATTATATTTCTTCTGTCTATTTATTAGGTTATAACCATGTGATAAAAAATATAATTGTCATTTGTTATGTCTGGAATTTAATAAAAACAAATTTAATTGGTCATGTTCACAATTTTGGGTAGAGTAAACGACAAACAAAAACTTTTTGGCATTATAACCGGGTTCTCAAGAGAACGGGAAACCACAAGAATCACGCACCTTTCAAGGGCGCCCATATAGGGGGGCTCGAGCCCCCCCCCTTGAAATTAGGACTTTCTTGCTTTTAGTACTTTTTTCATTGCAAAAATGTAAAAACATTTCTTTTCCAGTCATTAATGAATACGTTATTAAAAATGACTCTAATCCATCCTGAAATCAGTTTCCACAGGGAAATATCCAGCTAAACTACAGGGAAAATATTTGAGCCCCCCCCCCCCTTGCAACTTTGTATATGGGCGCCCATGACACCTTTAAAAGAACTCTCACTCCATAAATATTTCGATGTAGGACTTCCTCCTGATTTTGTCACATCTGTTAAATTGTATAAGATTCAACTCTCTCAATTTTTAAAAATCTCACTCTTACTTCTGCTTAGGGTGACTTATTTTCACTCATGTTTTTCTTTGTAATGGGAACCCTGGTAACTAATATTTCTAATTAAACAAGATATGTAAAAGATAATATTATTACTCTTCGATAAATAGAAAAACTGCATTTTATATAGGCATTTCAAATTAAATATGTTTTCCCCCTCTTTCCCTTTAGCCATGGCACAGAATTATACTGAAATATTTTCTGTATTCCAAAAATACATGGAAGAAGAGGAAAGTGCTAGAGAAGTAAGGTTTTTTCTTTCTTCTTATGCATATTTAAACAATTGTGTGTTGATCAGTGTTAGAAATAAGTATTTTAATCTAGTCTTCAAAATGCTGCTCAAGAACCAAAAGGAGAAGTCTAACTGCCATCGGCCAGACGCTGTTAATATCTGTAACAGCGTTCTCAAACCCCATGTATTGAACAATTAAAGAAAGTACTGTAAGAGGCTCTATATCACGTCTTGTTGGCATTGCAAGTGTGCCTATCCTCCCAAGAGCAGTGGTGTACGCCACGCTGAAAACACCCTCTACAAATTTAAATGGTGTAGTCTGCACCCCCCCTCCTCCCCCCGCTCAATCACGAGCGTCCCTGACATTTGCATTGCTATAGGCTACAGAAAACAGAGTGTAAACAAGATGATATTCAACCTTTATTTCATTCGGGAATTCTAAATGTTATTTCTGCAACGTTTCTTTATGATTTTTGCTTCTTATCGACCCCTCTATCACCTCTTAAAGTTTTGCCCCAGAGTTCAGGAACAACCTTTATATTTATAGCACATTAATTATCAATGACATTCAGGTTGTAACCTGTGTGAAATAGTTGTCACATGTAGCCCGAATGAAATAAAGGTTGAATATCATTTTGTTTACACTCTCAGTTTTCTGTAGCCTATAGATGCAAATGTCAGGGATGCTCGTGATTGAGCGGGGGGGGGGGGGGGGATGGTGCAGACTTGTTAAAGCTTTAAGCAGTTTTTATAAAGAAACATTGGTCATAATTGCATATCTGACGCACTACATGTACACAATGCCAGAAGTTGATGGATGCAAAGCAGGTAAAAAATTTATGATGCAAAGACAATTTCGTACAGCATTTTAGTTTTCAAGAAAGGTTTAAAGTGGTAGTTGAAACTTACGTCCTGCAGCTGTAATACATGTGTCGCAATGACAAAGAACTCATGGTTGCAATAGCGAGCCATTTCGACAAACCTTCATCATTCATTGCGCCTTCATTGAGACGTATGTATTACAGCTGCAGACCACAAATTTCAACAGCCACTTTAAATCTTTCTTCAAAACTGAAATGTTGTATGAAATTGTCTTTGTGTAATAAATTTGTCGCCTGTTTTGCATCCATCAACTTCTGGCTTTGTGTGCATGTATTGCATCAGATATGCAATTGCAACCAATGTTACTATATGATTTTTGCTTCTTATCATCCCCTCTATCACCCCTTAAAGTTTTGCCCAAGCATTCAGAAACACCCTGTATATATTTTTTAAATAATGTCACTAAATTAAGCATGTATATTGTCTGTTTAAGGTTTTTTTTTTGAGTGTGCCGTAACTTTCTGAATATTTCATCAAACTTTAAAAGTAAGACATTATTTTAAAGATTTTTTCACTGCTATCAGCAAAATATAAACAAACGTCAATTTTTGCCTGTATTTCAAAATATTACTTAAAAGCTGTATATGAATTTCTTCTGTTGAGCGCAAATGCATTGCACTGGTTAGCTAGTTCAACATTATTTTCAACAAAGTATATTTAAACTGTTTTGAATGTACAAAGATTGTTGGTGTTGAAATCGAGTATGAATGCATTTTCAAAAGAACGCATTGTCTCATTCAACAAAATCTTGTAATTTTGTTGGTGGTAATTGATTAATCAAAAAAAAAGAAGGAAAAAAAAAACAGAAAACCATTGCTTCTGGCACGAAGTATAGTTTTGCAAATATATAATAATATTTTCATGAACATGAAAAATACTTTTTAAACAGATTAGTTCATTATATGTTCATTGCGGCAAGTAATCCTTGCTTATGGTTTATCTATGTCCTTTTCATTGTTAAAAATATTAACGTAGGCATTATGAAAGCATATTAATTAATCTTTCAAATGTAAGTGTTGAAAATCTCTGATAAAACAAATTGCTTTTTTATTTTTTGTAGAAGATAAGAGAAATTGTTAAAGAAATTGAGCAAAACAGTAGAGAAATAATTACTCTTCTTCAAGGTATTCATAAGCCTCAAGGATTGTCACAAAGTGAGTTAAATTTTTCTAATTTCCACTCCCTTCTTATAACTGTTAATTAGTGCAATAAGTCATGTACTTAAATGTACAAATAGTAGCATTTGTTGAATACCAAAGTATGATTGTTAAGTTTTTATACTTCAATTAAAATATTTTATTTCTTGGATCTCAGCATTTCTTTAAGATTTTTATTGAGGAAGAAAAAATATTTTTCTGCTATTCAAATATAACTCAAAAGGGCTTGGGGTGCCCTTTTGAGTTATATTTGATTCAAGGTGGGGCCCTTTTCAGCTTGTTCTCCTTTACCCCATAAAACTTACATTACTCCGATTTCATGCTGGGCCCGACAAAAACAGGGCCCATAGTTGCTGACCAAATCTCTCGTCAGCCCCCTATTTTGCAAGATTTTCTTTTGTATGACTACGTGTCTCACAGTGAGATTAAATTTTTACATTTTTCATAATAAAATTAATAATCAACTATAGCTTAAAGTTTTGAAACCCAGTTGCCTAGTGGTAGCATTTCACACTTCCAGGCCGCAGACCCGGTTCTATTCCCGTATTGGGCACAATCAATCAACTCTGCTTTTCTTTTCTTCTGTAGGTTGATGAAATTAGTACCAAGTAGTGATGGACATAATTCAGTTCTCATAATCGAATCACTCAATTATTCAGGATCATTCAAGAACTCGATTATTACATCTCAAGTTCTCGATTACCGCATCTGGAGATCTCGATTATCTCTTTCCGAGTTCTTGAGCGATGGTCTGTTCGAGTTCTCGATTATCACTTTCCGAGAACTCGAGCAATCATCTGCTTAAGTTCTCCATTATCACTTTCCGAGTACTGGAGCGATCAACTGCTTGAGCTCTCACTTTGTGAACTTCTCGAGATATCAATCACTCGAGCAATCAACTGCTCAAGTTCTCACTTTGTGAACTTCTCAAGATCCTGAGTTCTTGAGGTGTCTATCACTCGAGCAGTGTATATATGGATCAATTTGATAATCGAATGAACCTCTGAGTAGTTGTCTTCTGAAGTGATTCAGTTGCAAGGGCGGATCCATCATTCAGGAGGTCAGAGGGCTGGTTTTGAAAAGTTAATGTTTTCACATATGAATGGGCATGGTTTCGTTTGTCTTCCGAAAAAAATTGCATTGAGTATATATCCTTTGACCTTTCTCCAGAAAAATTTGGAATGACGGGATGCACTGAGGTGTTCACTGGGGAAGTGGCTCATGTGCATTGTTGCTATTTTGTCCACTTTTTTGTAAAAAGTCCGGGACGCCGGAAGAAAATGGATGAAATGAAAAATAAGCTGATTGTACATACATAAATTTATTGTTATGGTTTAATAATATTAGTATATTACTCTAATAAATTTTCTATCATGAATTAATCATTTAATTAAAATAGAATCATTAGCTTTAGAATTTCATTATTCTAAAAAAATTTTTAATTTCCCCTTTGTGCAGCTAATTTTAGATCATAATTTACTTAAAAGTAATAAAATTTAACAATGGGGCATGATTCGACTAGTATATACAATAGTAGAAAATGAACTCGATGGGAAAGTCAAATAAAAATGCTTGGAAATATATATACAAAACAAAGATTTATAGACTAAAAATATTTTATAACTGTTATATTTTTTGAGTTTTTATTGATGTCACCAAATAGCAAAATATTTATGTACTCGCATATTTTATGGATATGTTGATGTCATACAAATTAAGAAAAATTACTACTTTAGTAGGTTTGTGGGTACTCAGAACAGTGTACCGGAATAGGCTATAATAGGCAAGAGAGTAGATACCTTTAAAAGGGTCATTAATCTTCATTCGGGAATGGGGACTAATAAATTGACTAGGAACGGCCTAGTCAGAGCCAGTTGCTGATCATCACATTTGTATTTGTATTGCAAGAACAGATTTCACTTCATGCCAACATTTTTTAAAATTAATATCACGTAGTTTTTCTTTCTTTCTTTCTTTTTTTAAATATGATTTTTAATGTTTTGAAACTCCAACCTTTAAAAACTTTTTATTTCTACTTTTTAATTTTATAAATGCACTTATTATGGGCAATGAACCTCCACATCACAGATAAACATCATAAAATTTACAACTGATGTGTTTATAGTGTTTCCTGCCAGTGCAAATTGGCCTACATTGGGCAGACTCGATGATCCCTCAAATTCCGGATAAAAGAACACGAA
Source organism: Uloborus diversus (assembly GCF_026930045.1). Classification (NCBI taxonomy): domain Eukaryota; kingdom Metazoa; phylum Arthropoda; class Arachnida; order Araneae; family Uloboridae; genus Uloborus; species Uloborus diversus. Next base: position 79,988,774 of record NC_072734.1, on the reverse strand, counting down.
AATTATGTCAAAAAACAGGATCTCAAACGCTCCTCTATTGCTCAACATTGTTGGCCTTGCGGTCATAATTTTATTTTTTCTTCCGCCAAAGTTATTCACGAGTGTTCGTCCATTCATGATTTAGATTTTTGGGAGTCATATTACATATGGAAAAATGCTAATTTAATCGTCAATGATTTGTCTAGCACTCCCCCTTTTCCTAATGTTTGGAAGTCTGTTATTTGATTTATTTTTTGTCCCTGACGTTTTCTCCTGAGTGCAACTGTCCTCTGTAGTTCTGACGTAACCTTGACGTCATCGTTTCCGGTACTGCTCTCATATCTTTTACAACTCGTCTCTCATTCCATTGTTCGCCTCGACTGTGTTTTAGTCGGGTTGAACCTGTCTTTGTTTTTAATTGTACTGATGATGGCACTTGTATTTTAGAGTGCCGAAACAGCTGTTTGCTGGTTTTTTAACCTTTTTTCATTCTGAATTTGTACTTTATATACGTTGGCATATTTTATTCACTATGCAGTACAAAGTTTTCGACTACTTTTTATGTAACTGATGTGCTTGTTTTATAGATGCTATTACATGCATTATAATTTATTTTAACACTCATTTAATTTATTAACACACTTACATAAACTGCAACTGATTTTACTTTTTTTTAATTTTAACTTTAAAATATTTTACCATCAATTATTTATATACAGATATAATTATTTTTTTTAATATAATTAATATTAAAATATTACTTGAATAAGGAAATCTATATAATTAATTACTATTTTCCAACTTCAAATTTTTAATTAAAAACTTTAAGTTTACTGATGAAGTGGACGAAATGGACAAAATGACATTTTGTCCGGGGTGGAAGAATAGGACAACCCTGGTCATGTGGCGCAAAATACGCCTTTGAAATTCTTAATGGATGTTAGTCTTTTTTAGGGAATATCCTTATTGAAGGGGGGAGGGGGGTCCTGGGTGAAAAGATGCGCCACCACATTTGAGAAATAGATACCGCTGTGATTGAAATGATTTTGTGATCAAATAAATGCCTCTTGAATGTTTCATTCAAATAGTGTTATATAATGAAATGTGTGCTGTCGAATGCTTGATTATTGAATAATTCTAGTAGTCCAATGATATGTTTTGAGTGAAAGGTGTTAATGAATGAACACGTGAACAGGTCTGTGGGTGACATGGGTTGTGTTTATTAATTTCTTAATAAAACAAGTATTTTACTTCTCGTGTGATTTATTCGTAGGGGATGACAAAAAGGGGGGAGGGGTGTGACGCAAACTGCGGAATTGTAGTTTTTCGGGGATTTTGTTTTTTTTTTGGGGGGGGGGGGTGTATTGCAATTTGGGAAGAGCTCCGTAGATGGTTCACTATCGCTCTTGAGAAGGATGGATTTGGAATAGTTTTAAAATCGAATGATTGCTTTTTGAGTGGGTTATTTGAATAGGGTTATAACTGAATGTCGAATTTTGGATTATCAAGAGATTCCTTGATAATCCAAAACATCTTTTCGAACAAAAATTATTAAGGAATTTTTATATGAGCAGATATAGGGGGGGGGATGGATTGTGTGCTCCGGTGGGGGGCCGTGGTGGCCTGATCGGTAAGGCATCGGACTTGTGACCGGACGGTCCCGGGTTCCATCCTCGATGGTCGAAGATCCACCGTCTTCATTAATGGTGGCTGGGAAACGTTAAATATGCTTGTGGTCACAAAGTCCTCCAAGTGAAATGATACCTCTGGGGGTGCTGGACCAGGGATTGAGCGGTTTCTGGTCTGAAAAGAGCGAATCAAGAGACAAAATATTCATGAACTTCAATATGCCTGTTTAATGAGTCACACTTGTACTTTTATTAATGCGCTCGGAATACCAATCCTCTGGAAAAAAAGAGAAATATTTTATTCTTCCTCCTTCCTCCTAATCAGATAAATGTCAATTTCCACTTCTCTCGACAACAACAGCAGAAAAGAAAAAAACAAAGCAATAAACAAGAACAAATGAGTCCATTTGCGCAGAGAAAAAAGACTGATTCCAAAATTTGTTTAAATTATATTAACTTCTTGCTTCAGCTCCTGAAGTCAAGCGAAAAAATCACGTAGTCAAGGTTGGCCCATTGCCAGTTTACTTGCCCCTACCCGTAATCCTTCGAAATTTAAACTAATTCAATTCCAAGCCAATCCTCCCAAAGGCCGGACCCATAGTTTCTGATACGATAACAAGGTCTCTCGTACCATATTCACATGTGCCCCGTGTTCACATGAGCCCCCTTTTCCTCTACCTTCATTTTTATTGTCTTTTCATTTTGTTCTATCACTAGTATTTGATGTTTATAATATAAAATGTGTATTATTCAATTATATAGTATTTTTTAAAAAAACTTTTGTATCCTTTCTTTTTCATGAAGTATAAATTTTTGTGCTTTGAACATTCATATTTTTTTTTATCTTCATGGAATTATAAGAAGTATTTATTTATTTAATTTTGACTAATTTACATTTAGTTTCAACTCTATGTCAGAAGGGAAGAGAACAGTTTTGCAACATCAAAGTACTATTTGGGAAGCTGAAAGAAATAATTCCTGTCGATCAGTTTCACAGGTAAAATTTCCTTTTCTGTTAATTTATTTTCATATTGAGGACATAATTTCAAACTCTTAAGAAGGATAAAAGTTTTTTTGTTTCATAAATGAACATCTTAATAAACATACAATGTATATTTGCTATTTACTGCATACTATTTTTGTAAATAATGTAAATATTCAAGCAAATAAATTGTATTTTATGCCACAAAATGATTTGCAGCTATTTACTGTTAATTATTTTTCTTGACGGGTTGCAAGAATAACTACAGACCTTAACCCATTTCCCGTGTGCCTTTTTTGACTGTATCTTAGGGATTGTTTATAAATTATGTCCTGCTTTGAGGGGAACTGGCGTTCATGAAAATGTGACTAGAGAGGGAGGGAAGAAGTGAGACATCCTTCATTTTTTTAACAATTTGCTTATGAAAAATAATATCACATGTAACAAAATAGAGGGGGAGTGGAAAGGCAAAGTGTAACATAGGGGATTGTGGGATCGAATGTGGTGAGAAAAAAAAGTTTGACATCATGGCAACCCCTTACCCGCTTATCAAAATTCAATGATGGTGTCACAGCAGCCAATTAAATTGTTGAAACTGAATAAGGTAGAAAAATGGGTTGAATTTCATTATCGGCATTTAAAATTTCAAACAAAGGCTGAATACATGAATGCTATAGTTTTCAATAGATTAAAATAATACTGGAGTAGCACTGTTCCAAATGCGTTGCATTATATTTCAGCATTTATTTAACAAAAGTTCTTGAAGTTAAAGTAGGTACCCATTGGTGGGAAATATTTTGATACAGGAGATTTTGGCATAAGTGCCAAATTTTGGCCAACTATGGTTTTATTCTGGCAAGATCAGCCTAGCCGAAAAAGTTTAATGCCTAGAAAATAGTCATTATAATGATACTATTGAACTTGCACCTGCCAAAATATGATATAATTTGTGGTGAACCAGGGTATCAAGCTCGGATCAGGAAGCAGTCTGAATGGAACTGCTTGCAATTTCCAAAGCTGGTGAGCAATTTAACTTCCAAAGTAAATTGTTTCAAAGCATTTAGTACCAAAAGGGAGAACCACTCTCTTACCAGACTCTTATCAGACACTCTCTGTTGTTTGAAGGATCTATTTCCAACCCTGCAATGCTATGGGATTCCAAACTGTCAATGTGCTCTCCACATGCCCTGCAAGTTTGTATCAATGCTCATAGACACACAGTGTATATCTACAGAGATCGACAAAAATAGTAAAACCTTAGGAGCCAAGAAGAATTTGGAACTTGCCTTAAGTTGTAGATTGCCTTAAAATGTGACCTCATTTGAAGACTAAAAATTCTTCCACATATTTCTTTTGCAATAAACTAGTTGTAATTTTTGACTATGACTGCAGTACCACCAAAGTAAATGATAAGTTTGCGCTTGGATTTTTTTTTCCTATTTCTGGTTTAAAAATCAAAAATAATTTGCCTCATACTTTTTTCTGAAAGAAATATCTGGTTTTAGTAAAAGTGGAATTTCTTTTTCAGGTATCATGATCATTGGAGGTTTGTAACCCAAAGACTCATATTTTCAGCCTCTTTTATTGTCTACTTAGAAAGTGGAAAACTTTTGGAAAGAGAAGAAGGTGCTGAATTTTTAGGAGGTCAGTATCTTGAATTCATATTTTCAGTAAGTAAATGGAATTTTTAATGAAAGTCATCAAGTTTTAAATGTGTTTTGCTTTGTCCTTACATGGTCGATATATGAATACAAGTTCAGATTGTAGGGAAAAGTCATAAACTTCAGTTAACTCTTGATTATTCGCGGAATAGGGTGGCACGGTAACTGCGGATAAGCAAAAATGGCAGATAACGCAAACAATAGGTAAAAAATGCAAATCATGAGTTTTAAAAACATTTAACGACAATTTTTAAAAATGAAAAGACCCGCAGATAATCTGACCGCCAATAATTGGGAGTTAGTGGTAAAAAAGTGTAAATATCTATAAGTACTCTTTTTATACAACCAGTTCTTAAATTTATTATTAAATATTGTTAAAGTTTGAAATTATTTGAGAATACATTATCATAGTTTGCATAAAGCTTAAAAGCATAGTAAATAAGAACAATCTTTACATAGTAAAATATTCTTTGTACTATATAGTCTTACAAGTTTTTTTCTTGTCTATTCAGTGATCAGAACATGCTACAAAACTAAAATTTGATAGTGAGCAGTGAGTTAAAATTTGATAGTGTTGTATATGAGTAAAAATATTTTCTTAATGATACAACTACTGTAACATTTAAACTGACACAGTAAAGATAACAAACTCTTCAATGCAATCGGTAAAGATGTATATGTTTCATTTAAAGAGTTTTTTTGTTGAAATATGATATTTGTTCTGCATTTGTTAAAGGTGTTCATATGGCTCTGGACACAATTGAAGACATTTTTAAAAATACCGTAAAGTAAAGAAATATAGTTCTAAAAATTTTTTGAAAATTCCATGACACAAAGAAAAGACTAGTATTGAATCATGGGAAAGTTTTGTTCGGAGACATTAATAATATTTTTGAAAATAATGAAATGAAAAAAAATTGTTCACATGTGTGCCTTTTTCCCCTTTATTAAAATTATATTACAGTGTGTTCATATAGAATAATTTTAATTAGTACTTTAGTTGTATTCATAAGACTAATCTTTACAACTTTCAATTCAACATTTGAAGAAAAAGCTTCTATAGAGATTGGCACTGGAAATTATAGTTAAGAATACAAATAAAGTGCATATTGAAGAAAGAGATTCACTAAGATAGGTATCAAAGTAAATATATGCTTTTAGGCTCATATAATGCATACCAAAAAAAAAACACAAAAACTTTATAAAATATTGTAATGATGCATGACGAGTAGAGACGTACCGAGTACTCGGTAACTACTCGGTACTCGGCCTACTCGGCCAATTTGCCGAGTACGCGGTACTCGGCCGAATTCTGATCAGATACTCGGCCAATACCGAGTAGTTGCAAAAAATTGTCCAAGACAGATACTAAAATTTATTAAAAAAAAGAGCAAGCATTATATTTTGCAATCATTTACAGTTAAAATTTATAAGTCAAATTTAAATTTTGAGAATAATGAAGTTTGTGGAATAAATCTTTATTTTAATGTCCCCAAAGTTAATAAAACTTATTTATTAAAAATTATGCAAAAAAGGTATGTATAGAAAATATGGAATTTTTATATTAAAAATTTATTTTTGCTACAAACAAAAATTAGTTATAAAAAATATAAATTACCTTTGCTTAAAAAATAAAAGGAAATAAAACAACGTTAAAAGCACACTGCAGGAACACTGCAGACATGTGTTTTGGCATTACAAGGAATTTCTTTCTCAATGCACAAAATGGGAGCTCGTGGATTTAAAGGCATCCGACAAAAGTCAGATTTTTTTGTCGTATGTCTTTACATTCTTTAGCTCACATGTTATGCACTGAAAAAGACGTTCCTTGTAATGGGGGGTCAGAAACACGTGTCTGCAGTGTTCCTGCACATTTGTTTTATCTGCTTTTAAAAATTATTTATGTTTGGCGGACTAGAACTATAATCGATTGGTATACAGTGAAACCCCTCCTAACGGGCACCCCTCTTATGCGGACAGTTTTTAATTCCCCAGTTCCAATGCAAATAACATTATTAAACCCCTGTCCTGCGGACACCTCTTTATTGTGGACAAAAAAAAATTGTCCTGTTAGTGTCTGCATTAGAGGGATTTCACTGTAATTTGTTTTAATTCAAACTTGATTAATCATACCTTTTATTTATTTATTTTGAATTTTAAATATAATTTTTTTGTAAAATTTTTGACACAAACAAAATTGTTTATATAATGCGTAATTAAATTTCAGCAGGAATTTAGTTTTAAAAATTATTATATGGACAAGGAGGTTTGTTCTACTATTCCAATAAGTTCAATATTCATCACATGTGTGTCGGTGATTCTTCTTAAAACATAATTGGTACTTGGTAACTCGGCCGAGTCGTGAAAGGCCGAGTACTCCGTAACTAGGTACTCGGCCGAGTAGTGAAAGGCCGAGTACTCGGTACTCGGCTACTCGGCCAAAGTGCTACTCGGTACGTCTCTAATGACGAGTATGTTGTATGAGAGAGAGGGGAAGGCCTGCATGAGCTCTAGGCCCTACTATGCTCTGATCAGGCCCTGGTCATACACTTATAAATCCTACCAAATTATGAAAGTTAAAATTTTTTATTTTAAGTAGTACTTTCATTTTAAATCTCAGTGTAATGTTTATTCCATCTGTTATCAAATTTTGTGTGTTTGCTGATATCTGGTGTAATACTTTATATGTTAAAAAACCAAAAACAATCATTACCATAATATGACAAAAAATGAGTTTTGAAAGAAATATTTATACCTTTTGAAATGTGCATGCCATTTTTATAAAATAGTACAGAAAAATTGAACATAGCAAACAAGCTATTTTTTTAAATGTATGGTGTGAAATTACTTTCAATAATACCAAATTGTGTGGGATAATTGAACATGAGAAGTTAAATGTTTTGTGACATGACATTGAATTTCTAGCTTTATTAGAAACAGAATAATCAAGATCATTCGATTTTTCTTTGGTCCAGGGAATAGGTGTATGATGTAATTTTGTGAGAGAAAAGTGTGAGTTCAAGCATGACATTAATATGAACAAAATTGCAGAACAATCCATTCTGTGTATCTCTAGAAATCTGAAAAAATGTCTGACATTGAAAATGTCCTGTGATTTTTAGCTGTATAGTTTAGCTGTATAGTTTTTAGCTGTATAGTTTTTAGCTGTATATCGGAGTGTAAAGCTTGACCATGAAAAGAAGGTTGATGACCTTGAAGCGAAACATCATTTGTACTAGGTAGAATCTGCCAGAAAGCACCGAATAGTAAGAGGCATGGTCTCGCTAATCCTAGCTATTCCAAAATAACAAGCAACCTATTACAAATGATACAAATGATGTTTTTGCTTCAAAGTCATCTGCCTTCTTTTCGTGGTCAAGCTATATACGTATTGTGTTTTTCCTCCCCAGTTAGTGCAAATCCAAATGATGCTTTTCACATTGAGTTAGATGACTTCCTTTTGGGATTGCTTCTTTTAGCAGATGAATTGGTAAGTTTAAGGCTTTACTGTCTTATTTGTACCTAAACTAGTATTGCTCCCTCCTCCTCAAATGAAATCTCTCCGTTTATGGACTGGGAAATTCAACCATAAAAAAGTAGCTTTTGAAACTAAATGACTAGTTTTGAGACAATTGATATGTTAATAAGTCTAGTATTATTTCAGGAATAAGTATTAATGTTCTCATTTTGTTTTAAATGATTTAAATTTAGTAATTGGAGCTAATAGTTTACATAAAAAAAATGATACTTTAATTTTTGTTTAATGCATGTACAATTGAGGAAGTGAAAAGTTTAGAAAAAAATTTCCATGAAAGCCTACTTAGGACTGCAACTTTAAATGCGTTTTACTCAAAACTTTAAAATTTCCACTTACATCCCTTTGCTTCTCATTGCTTCAATTGGAATAATTTGCTCTTAAAATTTCATTCTTGTATTAATATCTTTAAATTAATAGCTTTGGAAAAAAATCAGTATTGTCTACATTATTTTGATGAAATGGTGTTAATTTTTTAGTTGAAGCTCAAGAAAGAAAGGAGCAAAGGTTGCTCAAGTGGCAAACTTTTAGCTTTGTTTGGTGCTTTTTTTCTACCCAATATGTATTAATGCATCTAAACCACGTTTATAGTTGTGATTTTTATTTTATTTAAATTTCTTATTAATGCTGTATAACCTCCCCCAGAACCTGTGTACTATACAACAATAAAATCTTCTGCATAGATATTATTTGCATACAACATAATGTAAATTGCCTTTTAATTTATTGATATTTTGCTGTCTTAAACTTCGATAAGACAATATTTTTCTCGAAGGTGATTTCTTACTCTTTAGAAACAATATTTCATTTTCAAACTCTGGCAAAGAAATAACATTTTCTTATTTTTTCTACTTTGATTGACTTCTAAATTATCGTCTGAGTGGTTCATAATTCATATAAATATATATGAAAAGAAAAGAGGAGGATCAGTTTGCTGGTGGATAATTGCCCTGCTCAAGGTTACATTTCACAATTGCAGTTTTTTTTTTTTTTTTTTCATATCAATTTTGCAATTGCAAAACTTGTGTGTTATACTTTTAATATAAATTTTAATAAAAGCTTTTGAATGAAATGTGTAATTTGTTTTCTTTCCTGAATGTTTCTGGTCCACACATTCCAGTACTAAAGGTTCAACCAAAATGTCCCTAGACATACATATAAATGTTTAATTTCCTTCATATATTTGCAACTAATAACTTTTTTTTAATTCATTTATTTTCTTAGTTAATCTTCTGTTTTTGTATATTTCATTGTAAATGAAGTTTTTCCTGCAGACTAGGCTGTCATTGAATTCAGCCACATACGGAGATTACACCCGTCCAGTGCAAATATCTGAGTTTGTGTCAGAAATGAATGTTGGTTTCAGATTATTAAATTTGAAAAATGACTCGCTGAGGAAGAAATTTGATGGTTTAAAATACAACCTGAAGAAAGTGGAGGAGGTAGTGTATGACTTGTCGATTCGGGGGCTATTGCCATCGCAGAAATTGGATAAAGAAACAGATGGAAGTTCATGATACATGTTATCGCCAGATTTGAAATTGTTTAAAAGCACTTCATAGATGTACAATTTTTTTAACTAGAAAATTGTTTTGTATGTATGTTTTGTTTAATAAACTTTTGTGAAATTATGAGTCGCTGTGAGTTTAAAAGTCAAATAAAACACATTTCTCTCAATTTTGCTTTATTTCTGCCCAAGATGTAAATAATAGTTTAGTAAAAACAATACCAAATCGACAAACATTCCATATAATTTTTATATGCGACACATAAATGAACGAATATGAATGTATGAGAGAGAGAGAAGTGAAAATAGTAAATAATACTAGAAAAGACATGGTGTAATATATTTCCCTTTGTAACACATTTCCATTTTTCGAATTGTAAGTAAAAATGAGTTATGTCATGATATTAGTACTTCAAAAACTAGGTTGTGATTACTTTTTTTAAGTGAGAAAAATCTTGATTATTTGTTGGGAAATATTGAAAAGCAAGGAATGCATGAAAAAATCAAGGACATTTTCTTCATAAATGTACATCCTCTTTGCTCTATTATTTTATTTGATGAATAATTCTCTATTTTACATATTCAACTCATTTGGTGCATAGCAGTGCTAAGGTGGCATTAGTGGTTTGTTGCTCTCTTCTGATTTGTGTGTTGGGACTATTATGGCTCCATAGGATTTCATTTTTGCTTCATTTATTGAAATCTTATGATGTGGTCGAGTAAAATGTTGTTTCTGGAACTTCATTTGATTCGGGTTGGTGAATGGTAGAGGATCCTCATAGCGGCAGTCATAGTTATGGATGAAATCAGCTGTCATGGCCATCATAAACATCATAACAGTTAGGCCAGCTATGATGTAAACTGTAAAAAATAATAAAATGTTATGTATATAATGCAACTTGACTTTTTCATTTTACTGGTTATATTAACTATTGGGTATATTAAGATTAGAAAAATTATTTAGACACGAAAAATTACTACATATTAAATTGTAATTATAGTTATGTCATAACTGAATTGTGGAACAGGTTTTTTTAAGGATTTAGGGGACATATATGATAAATGAAGTTTGCTGTATTGATTATTTTGAAAGTTTAGCGCTGTTTAAAAATACTAATTTGTTCACTAATTCTGAAATATTGATATTGTGTTCATTTAGGTTTCAACAAGAGCTTATTGTAGTGATTATTGGTAATAAGTAAGCTAGTTGTTTTGCACTTACCCTATTTTTGTGTTTTTTAATTGCCCCATTTTTGCACTAAACCATCAATTCATTTTCTCATTTTATAAATCTACTTGAGTTCAACTTTTAAATAATTAGGAATTATGCAAGGGAATTGCACTTGGAATATGTGCTGAGTTTCTATTCCTTTAAATTTGCACTAAAAAATAGTTTATTATAAATTGTTACCACCAAAACAGTAACACATAATATTTGTTAAGTGCAGAAAGCTTGATTAGGCAATATTTTGGTTTAAGTTTTATAAAATGCTGTAAATTACTTAACAATGAAATATTTGATTCTTTTTTTCAGTTAAAAATTTAAGATGCACTTTTTATGAACTAAGAGAAAAAAAAAACATGTTATCTTTTGATTTCCCTAAATTTAAAGAATTTAAATTTTTATTGATATTTCTAAGATATTTTGTAATTGAAAAAGTTAAAACTAACCATAATTTTTCATTTTTGCACTTTATAAATAAAGCCCCATAATTTTTATTTGAAGAAAATGTTCTTAGCACCTCTTTTATCTCCTAGAATCAATATTTAAGTTATGATCTCTCCTGTTAAAGTATTTTGTGTTGCCTTTTTTTTTTCTTTTTTACTTTTAATAATGTTTAAAAGTAATTAAGCATAAAGATTTCACAGGAATCACCGATGTTCGAACTCAAACCCAATCGACTAAATTAGAGATTTCTGCTTTTGATGTTCTCAGTACTGATGTTGTAGGATAAAATTTGAACCCAAACAAGTTGAAAGCCAGCTAAACATATTCCTTAACTTGCAGAATCATCTTTTAAAACTTTGCATTAAGTTGATTAGGTTATGCCATTAATTTATGCTGTATCCCACCCCAGCGTGTGGCATCTGTAGTTGTTTCTATACATAAAATTTTGGACTTACATGTGGCTCCATACTTATACAGTTCTGTATAGGGTGAATTTGGGTTGAGTGCAGGAACAAAGTCTCCTAATCCGACTGTAGTCAGAGAAATAAAACAGAAGTATATGGCATGAAACATACTCCATCCCGTCTCATAGAAGGAAAAGAACACAGATGGCAAAATGAAGCAAAACAGCAGAATTAGTACCTGTTGAAAAAAGAAAAAAAACTTTTATGAATCGGCAAGATTTTTGTAAAAATAATGTTTTCCAGTTGTGTCTCATTCTTTTGAATTTAGTATTAAGAATAACTATGTTATGCTGTTGTAGTATTTTCTTTTCTCTTCTCTTTTTATAAGTATTAATTGTAGAATAGTGGTGTGGTTCAATAATAGAAAATGTGCCTTAACTCTTTTTAACTAGAAATCTGTTTTGCATACGACATAAAAGAGTATATTTTGCATTCAGGCAAAATAATACAATATACAAGAAACTATATTTTTTATTAGAAAAATGCATTTCAGGGAATGATTATTGAAGAAGGCTCTGTGATTTCATTTTGATCAGACATCCAGAAAAGTATAACCTCATTCAATGAAATATATATTTTTAATTTTCCCAATCAGTTGTATTTCCATTAAACTGACTTGGTCAATAAAAACACCAAATCATAATGAATGAATTATGTATGTCAAACTGTTTTTTACAGGGACAAATTTGAACCTTGACTCAAATGGTTCTTCAAAATATGAAGATAAAATATTCGATTTGAAGAGTTAATTGACATCTTTAGACTTAATGATGCTCATTGGTTATTTTCACTTTGTTCTTTATGAATTCTGCATACTAGTTTTTAAAAATACTAATTACTTTTATAATTGAAATTGCATGCAGTTAAATTAGTCAAAAACTAAAATTAATGTATTTTTCTTAAAAATCTTTTTTTGGATGGGGTGGGAAGAGGCATATTATTAATTACTTTATTTATTAAATAGAATAATTCTACTGTATAGTACGGTTTTATTATTATTACTTTGTACTATTTCATCTTTAATCGAACAGCTTTCTGCATAAATTGTATTATACCTAGCTTGAGCTGAAGATTTTTATATCTGAAAATATTTCTTAATAATCAATTTCATTCTAAATTGATTTTACCTCAAATATGTGATTTTTTACTTGCCCACTTTTCCTAGTGTTGCATAACTCTGTCTCTTCCTAAAAACAATAGATTGAACCAGTTTGGGAAAAAAATTGTGAATCCCATCCTTGTATATGGATAATGTTTCCAAACATTTCGTTACAATATTGACTTGGCATTCTTATAACATGCTTGTTACTATTCATGGACAATTTCAAATGGTAAAATCAATGTTTAAAAAAATACAAATTTTTCCATGTGTATATTATTTGAAGTTGATTGAAATTCTATTTTCAGTGCTGAATAAGTTTCAAGCTTCAAAAGCCTAAGCACTTTTTTTTTTTTTTTTTTTTGAAAAATGGGTTATGCAAATTTTTGGATATTTTGTGTTTTTAACAATATTGCTGTTTTCTTTGAGCCCCGATGAAAAAGTGGATAAATCATTTTTTATCTTTTTCTATTCATACGAAATTTTATTCTCCTGGCACAAGTGTAAAATTAGTTTTATCTGTTTGATAACTTTGATGAGTGAGAGGAGTCAAAAAATTTGTTAGAGTGCGTTGTGGCTTTTAATGTGTTTCACATGATGTAAGCTTTGGATTAAAAATCTATTTATGTACTCACCAAGATCGTTGTCACATGTGTCAGTCTGATGTAAACTGGTTTAACCAATCTTCCTAGTTTGTGGAACAATGAAGCTTTGTAGGCTTCTGACAGATTGATCATTTTCTGAACATAGGCTGCAAGCATCACCAATGTTACTGGAATTCCCAATGCTGTATATGCTATGCATATTGCTTTGCCTAGATCAGTTGATGGAGTGATGTGTCCATACCCTGAAAATATAATTTGATGGAATGATTAAAAGGTTTCTCTATTTGAAGCTGGTTCAATATGCAGTTTGTTTACTGCTTGATATTTTGCTAATGAATCGGTGATAGATAGTGTTGCTATAATCATTTCCCTAAGTGTGCCATACTTAGTGAAATATTCATTGTATTACAAAGTAATGTAATTGTTCTATTTTGTGAAAATTTGCCCTTAAGTCTAGCGAGAAATATTCCAATCATTCCACAAAAGTTTGGGAGGGTGTGTCTTCCGTTGAAAACAAAATACTGTTCAGCCAAATTGTACTAGCATGTTATTAATTCCTTTTACAAAAAAGGAAGTATTGTATTCGCGAAAAAAATTTCGTTCAAAAATCGGCCTTAATTTCCATTTCGCTCACCCCTGAATAAATGTTGAGTTTTCTTTCAACCCGACCACACGTGGATATATGCCTAGGAACGTACAGACACCCGAAATATCCATTTTGACGATCCCCGAGTTAGTTACAACGAGTTTTCTCGTGACGTCTATGTATGTGCCTATGTCGCATAACTCAAGAATGGAATGTCCTAGAAAGTTGAAATTCGGTACGTAGACTCCTAGTAGGATCTAGTTGTTTCACCTTCCTTTTTGGTTGCATTCGGATGCTCCAACGGGGGGTCTTTTGCCCCTTTTTGAGGGAAAATCATTGTTAATTTCGATGTAAATTCAAGTGGGGTTATAATTTGGGGGACACTTGGCGATATATCGCCAGTCTTTTGGTCGCCAAGTTTTGTCGCCAACTTGGCGGCAAATTTGGGATTTTTTTTTAAAAATCTGGTTTTAGTTTGGCCACTGTTGGTGATATTTAGAGAGTAAACTATTGACTCACATTAAAACTGCTAATAATGAGAAAATGATATTAAATTAGAGTAAAAGTAAAAAGGAAGTCATGTGATGCACACATCAGCTCGTTTATACATCTCAGTTATTGTGATGTATAAACGAGTGTCAAAAATGAATTAAAGGGAAAGTGGAACTACATAGTACACCAAAGCAATCTAGGTCGATGAGAGGCTATGTAAACCTAGGTCAATTTTCAAAATTCTGAATTTATGTTCCAAAAGTAAATTAAGAGAAAATAATAAACAATACATACCAATAGTTGTAACAAGGGTAGCACAGAAGAACACCGAGTCTGCAAATGAAAACTTAGCAGTCTTATTGGGAGACTTGATGCCTCTTATACCAAGTGACTGTAACTCGCTCAAAAAATCGTCAAATGCTTCGGCTGCAAAAGGATAAGGAAAATGCAATTTTAGTGACAGAAAAAAAATTCAATGAAAAGCAAATCAATCTTCATAAACGTAAGAGTTTTCTGTGATACAAGAACAAAATTTAAATCAAAGGTAAGGTACATAAGTGATCAAGAAAAGTAGCCCTTTTTCTTTTGTCTATTTTAGAAAACGCATGGTCAAAATTTTCTTATTCTTTTTCCCCTATGTTATCCCTCCTCTATCTCTTTGTATTTTGGCTATTTAATGTTTTTACTTTTTCCACTGTTTAAAACTTTAATTAATTAATTATTATTGTTATAATTTATTATAACAATAATTATATTGTTATAATAAATTATATTACTACAAAATCGCCCATCAATGTATGAGGGGTGAAAATTTCTTCCACATTTGAACGAAGCCATTGCCTGTTTGGTGATATTTTGATACTTGACATTTTAACCCTAACTCCAGTGGATTAGCCGTCAACTCCAGGAGATAGCGTTCATTGTTGACCACTTTTTCCTTTCATTATTCCCCTGAAATGACCAGTGAAACAGTTAAGTTACCGGATCCAGTTCAGCCTTATCACAATAAAGCCTTTCTCTGCATGTTAAACATTGCCAAATTATCATGCCGTGGCGCGAGTTTCATTGTTGATGACGTTATTAGCGTTACTCGATCATTGGCTATTATATAAATGCTTTACTTGCCAAATCGACTAACACCATAAAACAAAAAGTAGAGCATAGTTATGAAGAAGATGGTGTTATCCACATGAGTAAATAGGCCCTCGTGTTACATATTCTGCCATCTCTTAGTCAGAAATGTATTGAACCAAAACTTTAATATAAATTCACATGCTGCGCATTGATAAAGCGCTATTAAAGCAGAAATGAGGGCTATTTTTTAAAGTGGAGTTAATCGATTTGGCAATTGAGACATCCATATACATGCAGATTATTTTTTTTTATATTTAAAAAGAAATGATTTTGTTATTATTAGCACCAGGACCTTCTTAATTTCTTTCTTTATTTTTTGTTTTTTAAAGAATTATGAGTTGCTTATTGGAATTCAAATGGATTACTCTGAAGCAATATTTGAAATTGACCCTCCAACATTTAATGTAGCATAAAATAACTGTAGTTGCACCATACTATTGAACTTTTGAAAACGAAAGGTTCATATCGCCAACTGCTGCATGTGGTTGATCGCGAGGAAGACCTAAGAAGAGATAGTAGAACCAAAGGACTTTGGGTGACACTGTGTTGATGAGGATTTTGCCATTCTCTAAATTAAGAATTGGAGGCCCTTTTCTGGAAGGAGAATGGAATTTGAAAACTTCTGAAGAAGGCTTGCCGTGTTGTACCAATGCTGATGATGAATTACATATTAATAATTAAGTGATCTATGATCAATCTATAACTCAAGCGATTGCTACGCAAATAAAAGTTCAAAGCTACTAGTATAAGAAAGAAAGTGCTGTAAATATTTAAAGTTGGAAGCTATGATTTAAATTTGAGATATAACGCATTTGTTTCATATCAAATCTGATAACCATGAAATATTTAAAAATAAATATTCGCGTCGATTTTAAGCATCAACTCCTTATCAATCAATACTTATAGGCAAAAGCAAAGAAGAATCATCAGTCAAACCGGTCACGGTGTGATAATGTGTTACAATCGTTACATATAGATTACTAAGAAAGTTATCTTGAATCCCAGAGGGGCTCTTGAACTTGGAATTGTTTCCTACAATCATATCGACTTTTTCATGCACTCCGCTGCACTGATATCCAGTGAAACAGCATTGAACCAGTTTCGATCGGTTTCATGTAGTACCAGAAACATGCTTAGCTATGCTGCTAAATTTCCTATAAGATTGCGTTTATCCACTTAAGAACTTGACTACTCTTTATAATTTTGATTTCAATCTTGTTCGATGCATTTTTGGTGATAGTAAGGCAATTTTTTTTAATGCTTCAAATTGTTGAAATTTTTTAATTCTTGTTCATGGCACATCTTAAAGGTGTTGTCATTTTGACTCTTTGAACCATAAAATCTCTACATAGTGTAAAATGAAGTCTCCAAAGAGCGTCTGTTTGTTTCAACGCTTAAAACTCAAGAACTACACGTCCGATTTCGCTGAAATTTTCACAGCATCTGTATTTTAGCCCTGGAAAGGTTTGCAGAGCAGTTCGGAAAAAATTCGACGAGTAGTTCTTTTTTTATTCTAATTTAGGCCCAATTTTCACATGAATTCCCTAATATGGGGGTAAAACATTACTTTCACATATTAATATTACATATCATTAGAAAGGGTAGAATTTTCCACTTTCAACGCACTTTGTTTCAATACTCTAAGTTAATTACGGCGGGAGTTATTTGCGTTTTTAGCTCGAACTGTTTTGGCTTAGCTGAAATTTAGGCACTACTTTCTTCATTAAATCTATCAATGAAAGGTGAAGAAATTGTCCCACAGTTTTCTTTTTGACACCATTAGAAAAAACTTTGTTTCAATACTCTAAGTTAATTACGGCGGGAGTTATTTGCGTTTTTAGCTCGAACTGTTTTGGCTTAGCTGAAATTTAGGCACTACTTTCTTCATTAAATCTATCAATGAAAGGTGAAAAAATTGTCCCACAGTTTTCTTTTTGACACCATTAGAAAAAACGATATTTTTTATTCCAGATCCAACTCGATCTATGGTTGAAAAATTAAGCTTCTATCTCGAAAGGAAAAAAAGTTACAAGCTTTTTTAAATCAAGTTCAAAAAATCACATTTCCATTCAAATTGTTAACCATTTTCATTCGCATTTTATTTCCTTAAACTTATTTTATTTTGTGTTTCCATGGTTAACTTTTTAAATACATCTTTCTCGATTTAATTTCTTAAAAGTATTTCAATATCTGTCGTCATTGTTTGGAAGGGAAATTTTATATGGTGTTTTTTTTAATTTATTTATTTAAGCCTGATCGTCGAATATACGTCACTTGAAACAATTTTTATTTCCAAGGTGAACCGGGCAACGCAGCTAGTTAAATAAGTATACTACGCAAATTCAGGTTGCGCGTGTGGTGTCATCTGTTACAGCCTTCACTCGAAAAATTTTCAATTGTATAACTAACCGCTCTACATTTTAGAAGATAGGCATAAACGGGTGAAGTTCATAAAATATGAAAATTATAATTAACTTATTTGGTTTTAGTAGACTTTCCATATTTTTATATCGAACAATCCGAACTCGGACATATCGGCGATGAACTCGTTACTTCTAAATTTCTGTTTTCCCCCCCCCCCCCCCCCCAAGTTTATGCGGATTTTCTTAGTAGTGAAAGAATGAATTGAAACTACATAGAAGCCTTACTATATCGCTGAAATCAAAAAGTTATGTAGAGGGACTGAGTTCTACTTTTCACTAAATGTGACTTTTTTACTTGAGAACTTCAAAAAAAAAAACTCACAACATGAAAGTTCTGAATTAATTTTAACATTTAGCCAATGTTAACTATCGAAATCATAAGTGTTCCAAAACGAACTAGTACTTCGTCCGGTCTACTAAGTTCCGTACTAATTTTTTGCAGCTCAAAAGTTGTGCATGATGGAAAAACTATCTCCACTTGGGTACATGATCCGAGCAAACACATTGCAAACGCAGTTATTTTTTAAATATTTATACACAAAGTACCAGTTTACCTGTTGTATGGTAAGGTTCTCTCGGTTAATTTATAGTGAACACCCCACCACTTAGCTGTAAGCCTTAGGTTTCACCATCCGAAGGATTCCGCGTAGCGCCCCCCCCCCCCCCCCCGCACGGCCGGGTGCGACAGTTCATAGTGGACTGTATGATAAGTAGGTAGGTAATAAAACTTCAGTAAAATACTTTTATTAAATAATTAAAACATTTGGTAATAACAAACTATCGGTGCGCCAGCACACCTCCACCAGCACTTCAGGTAAAGACCAGGGGTAAAGACTGCCAGCACTTTAGGTAAGACTGCCTCGGTGCCTCGCACTGCCAAACGTGCGAGCTTTTATCAACCACAAGGGCGCCACTGGCACAGTCTTTCGAGTTGAGACGCAACACTGTACCTGTTGTATGTTTTCAGAACTTAAACCGCAATCCAGCCGTTGTTTTTTAATTAACTGGTTCGACAATGTGTATGTTCATCGAATAGGTGATCTATATTTATGGGAATATTTTATAATTTCATTAATAACTTGTACTCTCTCTTCTAATAACGACTAGGCTATTGCAATTGAACACATAGGTCCAAAACTTAAAAAGCATATTCTTTTCCAATTTTAAAAATTGTCGAAAACCTGGACACTTACCCAGTACAACACTAAAACGCCAGGACTATCCGGGCTTCGAACGTATGGTAAGCCTAGATTTTGATAAGTTCTTACATGTACTTCAACACACTGGGATTGGCAATAGTTCTAAAAACGGTTCTGGGAAGGGGCAGGGCCGACAAGAGGTCATGTCAGCCTAGTCGGAAACTAGGGCCCGGCTCGGATTCAAAGATGTTTTAATCTTACAAGTTTTATGGGAAGATGGAGGCCCTGGCTCTTGGCGGTCCTGGGAAGGGGTGAACTCGGAAACATCCCTGCTCTCTGTGTATTGACACGATTGAAAAGAAATGTGATAAATGAAGATAACATCGAATCAGACCTGTTAATTCTAATTTTTCCAGGGGGAGGGGGGAGCAAAGGGTTTTCACTCTATGTAAATTATACCACAAAAAGCAGCAAAAGCCATGTCCACTTGTAAATACATTAATTTCCCAAAGCCAGATGGTACCACTGACCCCCCACCCCCTAAATGACGGGCCAGTTATAGAATTGATAGTCTACATCAGTACTAGGACTCGACCGATGCATCGGCGCCGATGGTTCAACAATTTAGCCATCGGCATCGGCGGCCGATGCTAACTTGCAGGAAACATCGGCCTTAAAAAACATCGAAAAGCCGATGGGATTGGCCGATGTTTTTGAAAAAAAAGGACCTTTGTTGTTTTACTTTTCAATACAAAGTAAATTGAGTTACCGTTTTCATATAAAATCGTTTACTTCAAATTCAGTATGAATTTCTATTTTAGTCACCCCTGAAAGAGTTTTGAATACTGCATTCAGGTACCGAACAAGTTAATTGTTGCGTTGTTTCTTGCAGCTGGATGTACGTATGTACCTGTCATAAGTCATAACTCAAAAATGGTAAGCTGTAGAATGCTAAGTTTTCGCATGTGGGGTGTGCGTGCGTTCCAGTTGTGCACTTCACCTTTTTGTTTTCGATCGGGTGTTCTAAAAAGCCTATTTACTTATTTTTTGTGGCTATTAATTACTTATTTCAATGCAAAACTAATTTAGCGTCTCAGACTGACGATCATTTGGTGATATTTTGCCGCATTGGAGACCATGGAAACAAATATGAGATGGCGAAACCGGTTTTGTTTCATTTTGTTAGATTCCCGTTGAACCGACGGTAATTTTTACTTTTTCGATATTTGTAATATGAATCACAGTATTGCAGTTTTTTCTCTATCGCTTCGGCGGAGTTACAAGTTTGAGGCCCGTCGAAATACATTCTGGGGCCCAATTTCTCTATCACAGAAGTTGTAAAATATTTATCATAGGCATTTTTGTAATTCCTACGGTTCCCCTATGGTTATGGGGCCTCTCGTGCAATTACAACATTTGCTATATTTTAAATCCGCCACTGCACATCAAAACAAACTTGGGTGCAAATATTAAAAGGGTTTTTCTGCTCAATGTTTATGATTATTTTGAACTCTATTTTTTACGACTATTTTTTGTATTTCCGAGAACACTTATGTGCCCCTCCTCCCACTCCCTCAATTTCTGAAACTAAACTCTAGTTGTACTTCTGAGTTGTTTAAAACTAACACCATTAAAAAATTTGGTTTTTTTTTTTTTCAAGCTTTATCTATTGTTTAGGAAGAATTTCGAGCATTAATGTAAGAAATTGATTAAAGACGTTTTGAATGGTGACATAATTCGGAAATCAAAGGGACTTTTGAATTTTTTCTTCGGAAGTGCTGAAGTAGATTCAGAAACTCTTCCGAGGCGTTGATGGTAGCGGTTCTGTACTATAAAAAGGGGGCTGAAGTTGGGGCCAAAGTTTAATGTTGTGAATTACTCCAAAATCAGAGGTTGACCCCCCTAACCCACCCTCGTCGTTTCAAGCATTTCTTAAATACTTAACGATAATTTATTTTGATCAAGAAATGTCATTTTGCATATTTCTTATACTTGTTTCACCTATATTTCGTAATGAGCCATCTTTTTTGCATCATTAATAGCGATCGATTTTTTTCTGTTGCAAGTAACTATTTTTATGTATTTATGTAAAATCAATGAATAAGTTATTTTTGTTTTCATCATATTTTTAATAATATGTTGTAGAAAAGTTTCAAGGATTTTCTATTATGCATTTTTTTTAATTTCAGAAAATTATTGTTAAATTGAAAATTTTAATTTGAACTTGTTTCTAGTGCTTCAAAAAAGATTAAACAATCAAATTGTTCAATATTACGTGTGCAAACATCAGATCAAGTAGTATATGTATTCAGTGATTAACTTGGTGTAAATATTGAGTTTGTTTATTTTGGCTGCGTTTTAAGAACCTTGCTCTTTTCATGCATATTTTTTTTTTCCGTAAAATTTATGTCGCTGTTATAGTTTTTATGAAAAATGCAAACTTTTCTGTTCATAAACTTTAAATAAGTATAAAAATATTCCTGTTAGGATTTAATATTGTAATTTATCTGTTACCTTTTTTGTTTAATTTGATGACTAAAAAATATCTACGTGCACTCTTTCCACTTTAATTGCGTAATTTGTTGACGGTTTCAAAGTTTTATTCTTTTTTTTTTTTTTGAATGATTAAACAACATAATTTAATGTTTTTTTTAACTATCTTTAGTGTACCTAAATCCATGCATTATTACAATATTACTTAAATCTTAGTTATATGTTCAATTAAAAAATAAAACAAATCAGTTGGTTATTAAACAGTCTCGTTGTTTTTCTTTCTTTTTTTTTTTTTTTTTTTTTTTTTGACTGTTGTTTTCTGTCTTCCATCATACAGCAGTCGGAAAAGGAGAAGCATAACTACACCCTGTACAGATTGTACGTAGTACGATCCAAAAGTTCGAGGGACAAGCTGTACTATCAAATCTTACCCAGAATAGTTCACATTACCGAAACACATCCACCTTCAAAAGGTCACCTTGAGGGACTATGTATTTCTGCCAGCGTTCATATAACTTTCAGAAACACTCCTGGAAGCCACTTTTTCGCTACCTTCTGTGATGCAGTTTTATCTTCTCCTGACGGAAGAAAGCGGTGCCCATGCAAATGTTTTTTTGCTGAGAACAGGTAAAAGTCACACGGAGCTAAGTCCGACGAAACGTTACGTTATTTTTTTGTCATATCAGAGTATTGACCAATCGAACAGTGCATCCTCAACATGAAAGTCGACTTCTTCCCCACGATGAAGTTAAAGCAGCAGCGCAAGAGGCCTTACAGAAGGTTGCGACAAATGTGTTCCAGGAGTCCTTCTAAAAGCTATACGAACGTTGGCATAAGTGCATAGTCGTTCAAGGTGACTATTTTGTAGATATGTGTACTTCGGTAATGTGAACTATTCAGGGTAAGGTTTTATACAACTTGTCCTTGAACTCTTAGATCGTACTACGTGCGTATGAGTTTTCAACTTACTATTTCATAACGTTTTTGAGTGACGCAAGTTTTCGCGCATTAAAACATCACAAAAGAATTTGCGATAATTAACTAAGGAGGTGTTCAAAATGTATATTTTGGTCATCTATATTTTCTTAGGTACATATGCATGTACACATGGGCCGAAAAAACTTGTGAAGTTTAAATTGAGTAATCGTAAAATAGAAATTTAGGTCGAAATCTGATTTTTTTTTTTTTTTTTTTTTTTTTTTTTTTTTTTTTTTTTTGTGATTACAATTTCTTATTCGGAGCAAGGAGGCAAAGTGAAAAGAATTAATGATCCTTTAAATCCCTGACAATCTTATCAATTTATTTCTGTTAGATTTTCTTTTTTTCTTTTTTTTTTGCCATCGGCCTATGGCATCGGCCATCGGCTATCGGCCATTTGGAGGAAAACAATCGGCAATCGGCCATCGGCCATCTTTGAACAATCGGCCAACAATCGGCATCGGCCCATCGGCCAAAAAATGCCATCGGTCGAGCCCTAATCAGTACGGTTACATTTGAGCATGTAATTAAAAAATTATAAACACCCAAAAGTGAACATTCTTATGATTTCAAGCGGCAACATAAAACCAGGTAAAGTAGGGGGGGGGGGAGTACAATAAAAAAAAGAGCTACCTCTTAAAGTAATTAAACCTGGCAATAAGTAAATGGAAAACGAACATTTTCATTTATATCATTTTATATTTGGGACATATTAATGTATTTAAATTCTTAAAAAGTAACAATCATAATAAGAATCATAATACAGATGATTAATTAAATGATATGAAAAAGAAAAAAGAGATTTACAGAGACAATTTAAAGAGATATCTGTTCTCGGCGTTATATTTCCTTTAATCTTATCTCAAAAAATTTTCATTTTTAGGTCTGGATTCGTTCTTTTGTTTTCTATATTCGCAATAATAATTTATTTTAGTTAGTCGTTATTTCCTTGGTAATAAATCGAATCATGTATTATCATTTGGCATCAAAAGTAGCTTTAAATTTATTTTTGAGCTTGCTTTTTCCAATCAAAATTATTATTATCATTTTTGTGGCAACCATTTCCTTTAATAATATTTCATCGAATGTTTTTACAGCAACAGTCGTTCTCACGCATTCCCATTTGTTACGCAGCTTCATTTACCACATTTCTAGTTTAAAGTTTAGAGAAAAAAATGTGATACGAAATCGACATCACGTTTTGAATTTTTGCTAAGAAGAAACTTCTAGGCGAAGATTTGATGACAGAATTTCTTAAATTTTAAAATCGATCAGTATAAACTTGCAATGAATATTAAATTATTCATCAGGAACTTTACTGTAAATGTTGCTTTCCGTAAACGGTTGTACCTTGGCAGAGTAGTGGCATTCCGCAAGGTAGGAGCACGGAAGAAATTTCTACGATGTTCAAAGAGCTTTTATTGAAAAAATGTCAGTTAAGGTTAAAGGTCAATGCATTTTATTACGTGTTATATTTGCTTCCCAATTAGAGATATAGTGAAATCCCGTTACAACGAATACCAATACAATGAAATATCCATTTCAACGAAATCCATTTTCAGCTCCGAATTAATTTCCATTACATTGCTTAAATTCTATTACAACAAAATTCCCATTAGAAAGAACTAAATTTTCAGTCCCTTGAAGTTCGTTTTAACGGGGGGTTTCACTGTTCTTTACTAATAATAAAGCTAAAAGTATGTATGTCTGAATCTCTGTGACGCGCATAGCGCATACACCGTTCGGCCGATTTTCATGAAATTTGCGCAGAATTAGTTTGTAGCATGGGGGGTGAGCACCTTGAAGCGATTTTTCGTAAATTCGATTTTGTTCTTTTTCTATTCCAATTTTAAGAATATTTTACCGAGCAAATTATCATAACGTAGACGAATAAATTAGCGAATTATCATAATGTGGAACCGTAACATGGGCGAGCAAATTGGCGAGAAATTCATCATACATTATTTGTACATATACAGGCGAACCAAAAGACCTTTTAATTTTCTACAACAGACAAAGCCGTGCGGGTGCCCCTAGTTAATAAATAAAAAAGCAACCAACTAGATGAAGAGGTATCGTTGTCGATCATGGAGGTTCAGGCCTATAGTTTAGGTTACAGTATTGCAATTTTTAACTTGAACAATTAAGTACTTTTGGTAAACTTCACTTACGATTCAACAAGTGATCAATTTGATCTTGTAGCAATGATAATGCCGGAAACGAGAGTTAGTTTCTTGCATCTATCGCCATAAAATAATAGGAAATATTGCGGCTTTTGTATACAACGGGTCAGAGTAATCACTGTTGTAGAAAATGGTGTTTTTTTTTTTCGTAAAGTGTTGAATAACTATTAAGATATCGTTTCCAAAATTTTAAAAGTACTTTTTAAATATTAATTTTCGTTAGTGAAAGATACATATTGATACCGTGGACACTTCGCGGCACCTCTCGTCACTTCCTGTGGCACCCCAGGGTGCCGTGGAACCCAGTTACCCAGTTTGAGAACCACTGGCCTAGATGGCATTCAACCCAAGGCAATTCAACGGAACGGTTAAATGGGGTCATTTCCAAAATTTTAAAAGTATTTTTTTCTGAAAGAACTTGCTTGAAAATATAGCATTTAACCATTTTTTAAATTATTTGTTTAAGTTTAATATTTAAAAAAAAAATACTTAAATCGTTGCGCTTTCATTGTATACATTTCTTGCCGATGACATCACAAATGATGAAATGCCATTCTGTGTTGCCATTCACAGAGCAAAATATTTAATTCGCAACTTTACTCACATGTATTGGCAACGATATGGTTGATAGCAAGCGTAGAGCGCAATTTTAATTCGCTTCTTGATTATCGTAACTTGGAAAACGCGGTACAAAATACGCCAAATAGCATCATTTGTGAAGTCATCAAGACCACGCTTTCTTTGCAAAATCGGACGTTTTAAAAAATTAATTAAAAAATAACTGTTGGAAAAATAAAAAAATTTTCTGGGTCCATGTTTTTTTTTTCTTTTCTTTTTTGCTTATTTTATCAATTTCAGTGACTAGAAGTACCATTTTTGACTGACGGAAGCAACCCCATTCCCTATTTGGTAGAATTTTACTCATTTTAATAATGTACTATTGTTATTCAGAAAGAAAAAAAATGATAAACAATAGTGTTAACCGCAAAAAAAGTGCAAAACGAAAGGAATATATATATTTCATAAGTATGTCCACTTTTTTCTATCAAGCATGGACATGGTCACACAAAAGGAAAATATTCATTATATCAATTTGAAACAATAAAGAGATAAAAATTTAGTATTAAGTGATATTTTTGTGTGCCTATGTTTTGTATGTTCTCACAAAATCGATCAGTAGAAAAGAAGATTAAGTTTAAAACTGAATCAAAAGTCACTTATATTTTAAGTTATCTCTTTAATGTTGCAATTTTTTAAACAGTATCATTCATTCACCATTACAACTGTTACAAATTTCTTACTGCATAATTTTTTTAATTTTTATTGATTGCTTCATGTTTATAGTATTACGATTTATTAATGTTCTTTTTGTGTGACATTCATTATGAACATAAAATCTGAAAGGCTAGACTGATCTTTATGAAAAATTTTAATTTTTAGAGCCACGGGATAGTGAAATGATATAAAAATTTTAAAAGAAAATACTTCAAAAGAAAAAAAAATTCAAAATCTGGCTGCAATCCTTGATTCTGAAACAAATTGATTTTTTAGATACAAAATGAAACTGTAAAGTTTGTTTTTTACAATAACATTATATTTGCAGTGAAGTATATACGGAAGCTTTTCATGTTTCCGTAACCATCATGTCTTTTGTTCGTACGTTGTAAGATTGAAATAATATTATTGATATATTATTAATATTGTTGGAATATTTAAATAATAATTATTTAATACATTAAACGGAAATCATAAACGTATGTGATATAGAAATACTAAATCAACATATTAATAGCGTAATGTCCAACTAAATAAAGCATTATTTTATTCTGTAATCTAATCAAATAAAAATCCGAGATTAGAACAAACTTGAATTGATTTATTTTTAGACACCAATAGAAAATAGGTTTTTGATGTATAAGCTGGAGCGATAAGATATACGTATCTCTCAAAGACAAAGTTTAAACTATTATCTTTTTGTCGAGGGCAAACAGATGACGTTTGCTTACACGATGTTGAGAAATTCACGGTAACAGTACCTGTATATCTACATTCGCAAGATACACAAATGTGATTTTGTATAACATGAAATGTCATGTTTGCTACATGACATGTTTGTAACATGTCATTTTTCATGTTGAAAATCGTAACCTATAGAAAATAGTTATACGAGTGGGTAAATGTTTTTTTGAAATATGATTATTTGATTCCTTATTTCATCGTAATCACTTCCCATGCAAAATGTTAAAACAATTACAATGATGAAAGTTTAATGTGACTAGTTTTATTTTTTTAATCTTTTGCGGAGGAATTTAAATCATCTCACAAAACTGAATTGGAAGTTTAATTTTGAAAAACACTTTCAAACAGCCATCAAAAATGGTGTTCTATCGAATATAAATTAGAATAAACCATTATCTGCTTTCTACTAACATTGCGTTGGTAAAAAAACGTTCAGTTAAAAAGAAAATAGAAAAAAAAAGAGTTCTAAAGGAGAAGAAACTTTAAATAATTAATAAATTAAGCTGTAATTAAATTGTAATTTGTTTAAGGTTAATTATACATATCGTGATTGCATACTTTGATATACTTCAATTTTCAAAAAAAGGATTATTAGAGTGGTTGCCGCTTTTCAGTACTGATGATGGAATTTCTTCTTTGAAAAAAGTCAGTGGAGAAATTTCCGTCCTATGGGAAGTTTAAATGAAAATAAACTTTTAATTTGAAGGACAGAAATCTGTCCGCCAACTTTCTGCAAAGACGGAATTCAGTACTAATAAATGGCGTCCGTGTTACAATTGTTTTAAAAGCTATTTTTTCACAAATTGAACTATTCTATAGTTTAAACTTTCAATGAATTATTTCTTATCTAGTTTCAAATATTAAATTATTATGGAAAACAATACATTTGATTCTTACATTTTTGTTTCAAGTTGAATTTCAATAAGGTTATTAGCGTTTTAAAAGTACATTATTATTTCAAAAACAAAAATAAATTCTGCACTAAGTACGTTTATAAAAGAAAAAAAAAGATAAAATTTTGGGAAGATAATTGGAATTTGGAAAATATTTAATTTCAAAATTAAAAAAAAAAGCTGAATTAGAAAAAAAAAGATGCTAATTTAAACAGTTTGACTGAGCTGCAGAACTACCAAACATGCATCATATACACTCCTTAAAAGTATGTTTAAAAATATTGTGGAAATATAAAATGTACTCACCAGGTACGTCAGGATATTTGTTCATGATTTTCGCCTTTACATTCCATACTTCTTCATTCGCTTTTTCGATTTGAGGGCCTTCAAGGAGCCAAAAACACAAACCTCCCACAGCCAAATAAGCGACAAAACATAAAGTGCTGAAGCTGAACAAAATACCTTTTTTGTTCTCTGAAAACAGAATTTTCTGACTCGCTAAAAGAGTTATTAAAGTCATTTTCACTTAATTGCAAATGGACGATAAATAAGAGATTCGAAGCTTCTATCAGTTTACTTTTGGCTGATTCGTCACCTAACCTGACCATAAATCCAATGCAATTGCTTAGAACATGTTAATTTTGACGAAGAGCACATGATTTCTAAATAGTTCATCGGGATTGTTAAAGACTTCCTATTCTTATGTTCTTTTGATGATAGCAGAGCTTTCCAACAAAAAATGGTATTCAGCGAAACTCTATTTATATTCTTCAGGCAAATTGAATTGATTTTTCTTCTTTCAAAATGAATTAAAAATAGTTCTGTACTGTTAAAAATGGCTCTAAAGTCTAATTGCTCAACAGGATTTTTTCTAACCGGATTTCTGTTGTATTACTCACGGGAACAATGAATACATTTTCGGTGCGGATTCATTTTTCATAAATGAGAAGAAAGAAATGCTAAAACGAAAGCAAAAAGAAAGCAGAAGCTTCCAAATGAAATCTCCAAGTATTCAAAACCTTTCCAACCGCTTTTAGACACTACTAAAAAGTATCGGTGACAAAAACGCTTTGGAAATTTTTTGAATACTAGGAGATTTCACTTGGGCGTACACAGCTAGATTCGGAATGCAGTTTTTGAGAAACTGACAACAAGAAGATTGTATCATTCACGACCAGGAAGATTATATAGCCCGTGTCCTGACGTAACTTCTCACTACCTATCATAATTCCCGCCTTGCTGCTGATAAGCTGTTTGATATCTGCTCCAATTCTCCTTACCGCCATTTTTGTCTCATGTTTTGTCGTCCTTTGGTACATGTACCATATACGCAGTGGAAAAATAGGGGGAAAACAAAACGATGCACCTACCTAACAATCCATGTGAAGACATTTTAAAAGAGATTATTTTTAATTAATTTTAACTAAAATGGTTAATGTGCCAATCCATTTTGTCAATTTGGAGAGTTTACGAGATGTTCCCAATTTTCGATTAAAAACATTGTTGAATTTTCTATCGTCTTTCCTGAACGGGTTTGCAATAAATTGGGGGATACTCTAGGAAAAATTAAATTCCTATTGAAGTTTCGCGTTGAGGAGAGCCCAGATGTCTCCATCTGGTGGTGAAACCGGGCATCAAAATTCCCGTTGTAATAACTATCCGCCAATAGAGACGTCACATGAAAGAATGGATGGAGGGGGGGGGGGGATAGATTAGGCTACAAACGGTAAGAAACCAAAACGCAAACCCATTTTAAACAACAACAAATTAGGGGTGTAAGTATTTAAAATATTTTTCTTATCATTATAAGGCACTATTAATTATTTTTACTTTTTTTATGCGTTCCCTTTAGTTTTAGTTGAGACATTTTCAGATTTCAGGTGGCAACAAAATTCAAAACATTAAAGTGCCAGTCACTAGTGCAGCCAGAAATGCCAGGGGGGATCAAAAATACCTTCTGGAGGTGGTTTTTAATCAAAAATACCTTCTGAAGGAGATGTTTTAATCAAAAAACCTTCTGAAAGGTTTTTTTTTTTTTTTGATCAAAACAGCCCTTTCATATGCATAAGCTACTGTATTAGAATTTGCATTTATATCAAAACCAATCGCTGTGCCTCTGGGGGGCTTACCCCCCCCCCCCCCCGCTGCGCCACCGGTGCCCGTAGTAGGTTCTTACTAAGCTGGGGATCGAATCCGAATCATCTGCGAAATAATAGTAACCGCTAAATCACATAAGACTTTCATATTTATCACTGACCCGAGCAACGTCGAGTAATTTTTTTTTCGTATAAGACTACATAATTAATTACTACATGTTTGCATAATTTATTTCAGAAATTTTATTTTTGTAATTGACCTTGATTGCTTATTATCGATTATTGTTGATTATTAATTACGTTAAACCACACATATTAACGTATTTAGCTTCTCTTCATCACCGAATACCCCGCTTAATTGTGTTAAAAGATAGAAATTCTTTAGAAACGGCATTTGCTTAAGTTACACTATATAGCAAAAGTATAAGTACACTAGACATTTAGTTCATTGGCGTAGCCAAGATGGGGGATTGGGGGGCTGGACACTCCCCCCTCAAGGGAGCAACAAAATTTTCTGTATGAACACATGCAAGAGCCTAAAATTGCGCTTTTTGATGTTTGATTTCGAAAATTTTCATCTGACTCCCCCCCCCCCAAGGCTGCAGAGTCGGAAGAAAAATGGCCAACTCCGACTCCAGAATTTCGGAACTTCCAACTCCAACTCCGATTCCGGCTTATCTATTTCTTTTAATTTATTTTTTCAAATCACCCCACCCCTAAACAGAGATTGAAATATTAATTCCTTTTTATGAAATATTCTCGTTGTATATTATTGTAAACCTAAGATGCATACAATGTTAGAAATTTAATTTGAAAATCAAATTTTCCAATAGTTGCGATTTTTAAAGTGAGATTGCTTAAAAATTCCATTTAAAAAAAATGAAAAGAATTAATTTGCTTCCCTTTAATGTTTAACAAATAAATGTTGATCAAATCCTGTGCTTTCACTTTTTGAAAGCACAGGAAAGAGTGGGAGAATGAGTTTTGAGAGAAAAAAAAACTTTTTGCTAAGTCACACAAAAAACTTTTCTTGAGAGGTGGCGGTCCCATCCCCCTCCTGGGAGAAACCCATCTGGTGGGTGACACCTCAACTTAATTTCACAGTCTATAAAAATACGAATAGCTTTTACTATATTTACATTTCTTGGCTCAATTTTTTAATTTTATTGGCAGCTTCAGAATTAACTTTAATATGAAGATTTTTGGATTAACTACAATTATTGAGTGTTATAACAAATAAAACGTGTACTAATTTTATTTTGTACTTTTCAGTGATAACCTAGCTTTCTTAGATAAAGTCTTTAGATAAAACAAATAAAAAAAAAATTTATATTTTATCGGATCTTTTGGATTTGCGCTTTCGTGCCAACATTTATTTGAATTTAACCAATCACCCTCAGAAGTTTCCCGGCTTGCTCAAGCGATTCCTTTCTATTCCTTTTATTATTTTATAACTGAGACCGAAGTTAAAAAAATATTATTATTATTATTTGAAAGTGATTACACTTAGAAAATGTTAAGCAACAAAACTGTTTGCTAACAGTTGCTATCAGTTAAATAAAGTTAGAAAATAAGCAAACTATTAGACGGCGCGGCGTAGGTAGCTGTTACAGAAAGTTCGATAAACGATCAAGCCAGCTAGTTGTCATAATGACAGTTACCTTCTTATTAGTACGCCTTTATACATGTAATCAAATTAATTGGTAGTCAGTTTTTTAAGAAATGCAAGGAGAGTCAGTGAAAGTTAAAGAAAAAAAAAGAAACCCGGAGTCGGAGTCGGCATGTTTTCGAACGACTCCTATACCTCAAAATCAGACTCAACAGCCCTGCTCCCCCCCCCCTTCTCCCACTTAAAATTTCCAGCTATGCTACTGCTTAAATTCACTTTCCTGCAAAAACTCAATCAGATATGCATTTAAGATACCGAGAACCAATTGAAGAAGCACAAAAGATATTTTGATCACCCTGCATCGTAAAAGGCTTAAGAATAAACTGTAAATTTCACAAATTAGTTTTATTGTGTACTCAATTATTCAATAGGTTTTCTTAAAAGCATTCACATTGACGAAGATTTAAGCATTTCTTTCGAAAATATCAATTAGCTTCTTCAGTTTTTAGCTCAACAGCTGAGTTTTCCAAGAAACTTTATCAAACTTTCAGAAAACTCGACAGCTTACAAGATAAACCATTACACTGAAATTTGAGATGATAAAGTGTAAACATTAGTGTAAATAGTTTATGATAAATATAAATACTTCAATTAAAAATTTCTCCAAAAAAATCATAAATATATTTTTTGTTAAATTTCAACGAAAATAGTGCACAATAAATACCGTCGCGTCGATTTTACGGTTATGAAATGTATGTGTCTAACGTGACTTTTATGTAAATTGCGATCTATTTTACGCTTGGCTCTTAAATATAATTTCGCTGCACCACATAAGTAAAAATTTCATTTTGAAAAATGGTCTGAATTTCTTGTTTACATAAAATATTAAAAGTTGTTTTCCTTGGGGGAGGGGGGATTACTCCGTAAATTATCACCCCGGATGACATCCGTGCTAGGCTACTGACAAATGAAAACTCTTTTATATAGGTAATTTTATGCTCTTTAACTTATGAAGGAATGATTTTTTTCATACGTTAATAGTTTTTGAGACATAAAACGAACCTATATAATGCTGTTTTAGTTTCTTTTGCAGTTGAAGGAAGTGCGGAGATATTTAATTTCAAAGTTCGTGAATTTTCAACCCAAATCCACTCTAAAGAAAAAAAAGGGGGGAAACTGAAGGAAAAAACAAAGTCACCTTTTGAAATCCAAGATGGCGGCACGAGTTCCTCCTATGGTGCAGCTCTTGTTAGTGTAGCTGTGACCTTGACTGTATTTACCTGTTTTAGGGGCATCTACTCGAAATAGACGTTTAACTGACTCGGATTTTAGTTGGAATATTTTTGAAGAACTACCAAGGAAGTTTCTCAACTCAACTTAGCGTCAATTACCCCTCCCTATTTACTGAAACAGAGGTAAACATTGTTAGAGTCGGAGCTCACCTTCTCAGAGCCTCACAATATTTACGGTCCTATTTTGACTGGCAATCCAGCTGAAATATATTCCTTTAACCATAATTATGTATAAAATTGTGTTTTGTTAAAAAAACAGATGGGGTTAGAAATTTGCAGTGGGATCTTAGAATATTACGATTCATCGCCTCGATTATTCATTGAACATTTGGATCAACACTTGGGAGGGGAGTGAGTGCTATCGCTCTTAGGGAATGGGTACAGGCAGAAGTGAATTGGAGTATGATATGGTCTCATTTCGGTGGAGGGGGGATAGGATATGGTTCGTTTTAGAGTTTTTAGTGGTCAAAGAAGGAAACTTTCTGTGTTTCGGGGGGGGGGGAGGCTGGGTACACCTTTCCCATAAAGTTCTGTGTTTTCGGACGAAGGGGGGTACATTCATTCCATAGATCTGCCGTGTGCAGGTAAACGGCAGTATCTGCAGAAATGATTTTTCGAGATATTTGAAGAAATACGTTTTGGATTTAATACTAACAGGCAAATGTTGAAATTAGACGTCTTTTTCGCGCCTTTTTTTTCCAGCGAAAACCAAATAAGCGCTTGTACGATAAAGATAACGTACAATAAATGACAAAAATGAAAAAAAAAAAAGGAAAATTTTTCAGTTACTGTCCTTTACCTGCACACGGCAGAGATTTAGTATAACTAGACTCAAAACTCCCTAGCGACAGCCGCTGACCACTATTAAACGCACTAAACATGAAGTGAACGGGCAAAAGCGTACAAGAATGCAACGCTGTTTGCATCCTATCAGGCTACGGCAAAACGTTGTTTGCGCGCATGCGCTTTTCGGACGCTTGCCCGTCTACTCGAAGGGCTCAGTTGCCCATGGAAGTGGTTTCTGGTTGCGTATCTATTTTATACATACAACTTTTATGATCCCTCCCTGGATTCACCACTGGACGGATCGAGGGGCGGATCCAGAATTCTAGAATTGTTATGTCCTTTCAACTTTTCTTACATTTATTTCAATTTGTAGTTTTTCATTTTATTTTATTTTATTTCGAAATTCATCCATTGTTTGGTGCGGTATATACCTTTCTGCGCCAAGTCAATAAACCCTACCAAGTGGCCCTGCCAGATAGTCCTTCTCTGCGGGGCTTTTAGTCATAACCACCCTTATGTATACAAAATACCGTATTAAGATTGTAATATGTGTTAAAACCAAGGATTTTCGCTGTTGAGAGATGATCTCAAAACTACCACTGCAGGGGCAAACCGAAGTGAAATTTTTGGGAGTGCAGAAATTTTCAATTTGCCGAATGGAACTCTACAATTTGGTGACTGGTGATAACTTTTACTAATAGAGCTCCGAATTTCATCGAATGGTAATAATTTTTGCCGATTGGATCTCCAAATTGCCGAATAGAACTCGAAAATTTTCCGAATTGTTAGACAAAATTTTGCTGAATACGGAAATTTTTTAAGGTCGCAGTGACCTCCCATCGGGGCAGTACTGCACCCCTGGCTGCGCCACTGAGCCAGCCAATGCTGTTTCATAAAAGTTAGGGCATCTGAAATTGTTCTGTTTTCGTTTGTTCGTGGTCAGTCATGGCGTAGCATCCAGGATCAGGATTTTTTTTAAGTGCGAAATTTATCTCCATACACGTGCATCGTCACAAAGTTCTTGTTAGCTCCGCCCCTATGCGGAACTTTGTTCCGGTAGATGTCGGGGAACCGTTTGTTGATATTTATCCAGCACACGAGCTTCCTTCGAGAAAACCGGCTGGCAGCAGCGCAATGGGGGGGGGGGGACTACACGATCCGTTCGGAGTGGGATTCAAAGTTCTCTGCTCAATGACAAAGATACACATAAGTTCACATGAAATGTCGGAGATTGTAAAGTCTTACTCAGCGTTTTGAAGAGCTGCGATTTCAAATGTTTCAGATTTCGGCATAATAATCTCATAATACGCCGTGCCATTGGCCGGCCCTCGCCGGTTCTTTTCTTTTTATTATGTCTTGTTTCGCACGAAGACACTTGCTGATGGATGATGGTTGTGATAAAATATTGCTTCTTTCTTGAGAGGGGGGGGGGGGACCAAAGGACATTTCCATGCAACATTGTAATACATATTCAAAAATTGTCGATTATTAACTCGACATTCGAGGGGGCTGCCCAGAGACAAGTCCCCTCGTGGGCACCTCTGAATAAATGTAGGAAGTGATTCGTAACAGAAGAACTTTAATCCATAGCTTTTTTACTCTAGTTGAACACATTTTATGATTTTTAAACATAGCAATTGGGGGGGGGGGAGGATATCACCGTTCCGTGCCTCATCATAATTTATACCAATACACCCATACCAAAATATTGCATTTCCTCAATAGCAGAGCTTGACCACGGAGAGTTGGCGGTTGACCTTGAAGCGAAACAACATTTGTATAACTTGTAAAAGTTTTTTTTTTTTTTTTTTGTCACTGTTTTGTAATACATATGACCAGCTAGAATGCGCCTGTTATTGCTAGACGCGTTTCGGCTGATTCTGCCTGTTACAAATGATGTTTCCGCTTCAAGGTCATCCGCCATCTCTCCGTGGTCAAGCCTGATTTTAGCCCCTTTGATTTTCTTTAGAAGCAGGACTGGAAGAGGAATTGAATTCAGAAAGTGTTATAAAGTGAAAAATTGATGAGCTCATACAATGAGGGAGGAAATAAAGTGGAAAACAATGCTGGGGACTGAGTAATTAAGCAGAAATACTCCAAAGCTATTTATAAGCACTTCGTGTCTCAATGCTTCAAGTTAAAAGTTGTATATTTTTAATATTTCAAAGATAGCCCAAAAAAAACTGCCCGTAAGTAATATTAGCTGTTAGCAATTTTCTTCAGTATAACATATATAATTGCGTATAAATTTAAAAATTTGAAATATGCGTGTGCTGTTCTGTTTGCTTTTGCGTTTAAAACCAACGGGAACAACCCAGAAATCACTCCTATAAATACTGATAGATCTTTTTAAATGAAAACAAAGTTGTTACTTTTTACCCAATAGCAGTTGAAAGAAACGATACTTTCATAAGAACAGAAGGGGGGAAAATCATCGGTGTCATTGCCATTGTTGGATAATAATTAAAGAAAGGAACTGCGTTTCAAAGTTTGTTTATTTTTCATTGGACGTCGCCCATTTTGACCGAAAGAGGTCCTGTGCATCTACCAGTCAATGGCAACGTAATGGAAAACAGGGATTCCCTGGAACTCCCTCTTTGTTCTTATGAGTTTCAGCGATTGTCACGGCCATAAGCGTAAGCGAAATTTAATGGGGCCATGCTTGCACTTAAGTATCTCAAACCCTAAAGAAGCCGTAAGACATCTGGCACCAATCGTTATTTGTGTTGATTTTCCTGTAAGATTCGCTCAAAAGAAATATGTAAACGGATCTAGGCAAATAAAAAATATAGTCATCCAGAGAATTCACAACAATGCAACCACAGCAATGGCAACTGATGAAATGCTGGATATCAAAACATTGTTGTGAAAATTAATTGAAAATATATGCCACAATTCAAAGAAGAAATAAAGATCAATAAATTTGAGAGTTTAAGGTTCCTAAATAAAAAACATAGGGTTATGGAATACTACGATCTATTTGATTGCATTCTCAACTAATATCAGCGGACCTCGAACCACAAAATGCCTTTCGTAAGAATAATCTGAAACAAGCATAGTATCCAAAATCCAAAACGTATTTAGATTATACAGTATGATTTACAAGTTCTACACTAGCTATGAATAGAAATACAATTAAAACTAACGCGGCTTTGGCGGATAAAAGGGAGGGGTGATGACTTCCCCTTAAGGGACTATGCTGGCAGTTTTACGACAGTGAAGATCCAAAATGTGTTTTCTAGACAATTTACGACGAATTTCAGGGAGCTCTCAACCGGAAATATTTCGGAGTTAAGTCCTAAAAACGAAATTGCGAGCAATCTTTAATAACGTAAGGAGAAGGGATGAGGTTTGGAATTCTCTACTCAAAATTTTTCGAAATTGGGGTTCAAAAATCGGAATTTTACCATCGGCGATTTTAAGCAGAGAAGAGGTTCGGAGACCTTCCGCCGCATAGTTTGAAAAATTGAAATGATAAAGACGAGATTTTAAACCACCTTTGGTAACGTTAGAAGGAAGAATGAGGTTCAAGCACTTTCCTCGGCTAATGTTTCGAAACTGAAGTTCCAGAAATGCAATTTTAAGCGATCTTCGATGATGCTACGGGAAAGAGTTTTCTGTCACCTAAAACAGTGAAGATAAAATACTCTGCTGAGACAAGAGGCAGAAATTATTTGTACATCCGCCCCTTCTTTGGTGAATTCCATGTTGTTTTACTTCCGTTTTGAACGCACAGCAAACAAAGCGACTCAATGTCTTATTTATTAGCATATGGGGCATTCCACGGCATTTTGACATTTATGTAGAGTTCGTAACGTGACCTTTTTTGCCATAACTTTTTAATTTACTGTTTGATTAGCATATTATTTTATTTTGATCTTTTCCTACCAACACACCAGCTCAAGTTAAAATAATTTGCAAATCAAACGGTAAATTAAAAAGTTATGGCAAAAAAAGGTCACGTTACGGACTCTACATAATGTCAAAAATACCGTGGAATGCCCCATATACAGGCCCAGTTCCTGCGATAGGCGACCGCCTAGGGCGGCAGATTTTATGGGGCGGCAAATTTTGAAGTTGAAACTTTTTTTTGAGCAATCACGATTGCTTATTGCTTTCATTTGACTGTTTTGATGTCCTATCATTTTATTTTCCCGCCAGCACCCTCTGCAGCATCACCGTCGACCGGCTCCTCCCGATGCTGCTCCAATAGCGAAAGCCGTCTCCAGGTTGAATCCATGTCCTATAAACACGCGCATACATACACAACTATGCACACACACACCCCCACACGCACACACATATACACACACTTACCACACCTACACACACACATACACCTACACACACATACACAAACATACACACACAGTTACATACAGACACCTACACATACACACGAACACATACGCACACACAAACAACTACCCGCACATTCATGCCTGCACACAGACACAAACACATATGCCTACACACATACACATACCCCGCCCCCGCGCACACACATTCATACACACAACTACTCACACACGTATGCCTGCACACAGACACAAACACACATGCCTACACACACATACATATACCCCTACACACAATACACATACCCCCCCCCACACACACACAAACACACGCGCCTACATACACACACTCGTGATTGCGAAAAACATAATTTAAATTCAAGATGTCAAGATTCAAATTATTTTTTTTTTTGAGAATGAATATCTGTTTCAGCGCCATAAGATTCACTGCTTCAATGCTAAAAAAATCAATAATAATTTGGCGTGTGTACCAGTGCTTGGATATGCAAAACCCAATTTGGAATTTAACTGGAAATTCACTTTAGTTTTAAGCATTTAACTATTATTTCTTTTTTATTAATATATTATTTTGTATTATTATTATAAAAATTCAAGGGGGGGGGGCTATTATCAATTTTGCCTAGGGCGGCAGGACTACTACAGCCGGCCCTGAGCATCAAATTTTCAAATTTATACGCAATTACTGGTTAATTTATAACGTACCAAGCATCTAAAATGCATCATATAAGACAAATTAATATATAATTATTTCAGGTAAATAAGGCGAACACAAGCTTTTAACGTTTTGACAAAATTTCTTAAAAACATTAAAAAAAAAAAAGAGTCTTTTTACTAGTTTTGCGAAAGAATATCAAAAAATAGCATTTGGTCCAAATTGGTTGTTTCCTTCAGTCAAAAGTACTACTTTTAGTCACCGAAGTTGATAGAATGAGCAAAAACAATAACATGGACCCAGAAAAAACTTTCATTTTCACAACATTTAATTTTGAATTTTTTTTTTTTCAATGTCCGATTTTTCAAACAAGGCGTGGTCTTTATGACGCCTCAAGAGATGTACTTTGGCGCGCAATCCACTGGTGCCCTGAATACTTCCGCTTACTGTCTACTGCGTTTCCAGCTAATGATAATTCAGAAGCGAATTACATATTGCGCTCTACGCTTACTATCAACCATATCGTTGCTATTACATATGAGTAAAGAAGCTAATTAAATATTGTGCTCTGCGCGAATGGCATTGCATCACTTGTGGTGTTATGTGCAAAAGCGTAAAAAATGAAATTAAATCTGTGCACTAACTAAAATAACTGTTAAAAAATAATAAACTTTGTCAAATTATTTTTAAAAAGTCAAATCCTATGTTTTTAAGCATGTTCTTTCAGAAAATACCTTTTAAAATTTACGACAAATAAAAAAAATTGTCCGAAAAAATTCAAATTTTTAATATGCACTTTGCTCCGCCAATGGCACATTTTCCGCACTACCCATCCTCGAAATGAGAAAAAAAGTGTGTTTCGGCCCACTCTACTTTCCAATATTGTGAAAAGCTATTTAGTATTTCTATCAGACCAAGTATAGTAAATTTTCATCGTATGCATTATGCATACAGTGATGCCCCGTTTCCATTGATTTCTTTGAAATGAGGAACCATACCATTTTAACTGTTTTTATTTCATAGAACCCCTGATTTTTTTTCAATACTACTGTTTGAATGCATGCAGCATTCTAAAATGATTTAATTGCACAGAAATCAAAAATTAAATCAAATAATATGTATTGCCCTCAAAAAGTATTTTAATAGGTGTGATAAAATTTCTTAAAATATCTTTAAACAACTCGTTTAAAGCAAAATTTTAGGTTTTAAAGTTTATGGTATCAGTGGTACTTATACTTTATTATTGCAGATAAACTTAACAAATGGCTTTACGAATGCAAGTTGAATTCTCAAATCAGGTACTTTAGTAAGTTTGAGGTACTTTTTTTTTTCTAGTTGGCACTACGTCACTGCAAACGTTAAAAGTGTCAACACAACCTTTCGGGCATTGAATACAATCCATCACTTAAACTGCACCAGAATTTCGATAACGGCATAACGTAAATTAATGTTGCAAGAATAAATCGGCAACAAAAAATATTTTAAAACCGGGTTTTATTTTCGAGGAAACACGGTATATCAGCGTTTCTTAATTTCTTTGATTAGTGGAACTTTTTTAATGCTCACTTTTTTCGTGGAACCTCTGAGTTTTCGTCAAAAGGTTACAGTGGCGTAGTCAGGATTCTGTTTCAGAGGGACCTCTGAGAGACTATCACATGAATTATTTGTCATTAAATTGCTAATTAAATAGAATTCTTTATCAGGGCCGATCCTAGCAGGTGTGCAGAGAGTGCGCCGCACAAAGGCGGCCAAAGCAAGGGGCGGCCGCAGGCCGAATCATAAAGTTCTTATAATCAAGCAAAATTCCTCAAGAATTTCTCACAAGATAACTTATAATAAGTAGAATAAATATGCTGATTTTTAAATGTTCAATTGTCAAAGTATGTGTCGATTTCCTGACAGCATAGCATAGTTTAAGAAAAATAGAATGTTAGGGAACATTGTGTTGGTTCATTGTCCATTAATATCTACTCTTAACACACATGCTTCATTTGGTTGCAAAGTTTGTAACAGAACCGGTAATCAGGCATGGATACAGGGGAGGGGAAAGGTCCCCTTCTGAAGCATGAAATCGTGCCGTCTAAAAGGAGCACCGAGGGCGGCCACTAATGTTTACCCCCCAAGCTTTTATAGACCTAAACAATGAAGACATATTTTATTTATTTTAAAAAATCTATACTGATTAGATACTCCCGCAAGCATTTCAAACAGTGGATGCGTGGAGAGAAAGTGGAAAATTACGACTCCCTTGAGAGTAACATATATGAATGATGAACTAAAATAATGTACTTTTCCCCCTTTACGACAATTTTTCTGATTAAAATCTTGAATGAACTGCCCGGTTTCAGATCAGGTAGGAGGACATGGCCCTTGCCCCGGGAAGCAAATGCAGCTCCAAAACGAAGATCCAAAAGGATGCCATGACCTCCTTGACGAAATTAAAGAAGGCTTAAAATTGCGTTTCTAGGACTTTACTTTCGGAAAATTTCGCTGGTTGAACCATCGATCTTAAGGACCCAATTAAGTCTCTGACTCACCTCTTCCACCTTAACTTAATCAAACATAGCCTAAAAATGTTGACTCCAAAATCCGAAACGTGTTTTCAGACGACAGCCCTTCCTATCATCAAACATCATATAAAATTGCTTTGGCATTTTTCGAATTTTTTGCAGTGAAGGACCCCGAAATTTATTCGCAAACATTACTACCAAAGACAGTCTCAATCAGCGTCTTTAGAGAAGCCCCTAATTCCACCCCCTCTCACTTAACGT
This sequence comes from Uloborus diversus, assembly GCF_026930045.1. NCBI lineage: Eukaryota > Metazoa > Arthropoda > Arachnida > Araneae > Uloboridae > Uloborus > Uloborus diversus. The sequence goes on along the minus strand of NC_072734.1, from coordinate 79,947,780 downwards.
ATTGAAAAACAAACTAAAATTGCGTTTTTCAAACATCAGTTTCAAGAACTTTTGGGGAAAGACCCCGGGTCCCCATTTTCTCCAACGCAATCTCTATACCTGAAATTTTCGTTTTTAGACGGTTCCGTGGAGCCACAGCTTCCTGCCTAAACTAGTCTGAAATTGACTTCAGTTTCAAAAACACAGTTCGTGAGGGCACACTGAACCCCGCCCGCTCTTAGTCCCATCGTTATTAAACAATGCTTAAAGTACGATTTTGGGACTTATAATTCTAAAGAATTCCAGAGGAGAACTGCCAGGCTTATGTAACTTTTCACGGCGCTAGGGCATATCCATCAATTGTCGAGGTGAGGTGAACAAAAGTCTATAGTTATATTTTTCAGATATTAATGTTGAAAACTATCCGAAAGATCAGTAGAAACTTCCCAGTTTTGTTAACCCAAAAATAATATAAAATTGCAATTTTAGAAATATCCGCTTAAGAGCTCCAAAATCCTTCCTTCCCAAAAATAGCCTATAATGAACTTCAGTTCCGAAAAATATTTTGGTTCGGAATATTTTCACGTTTCCCCTATTGTTTTCAAATCTAGCCAAAAACGGGTTTTTGAAAAAATAGTGCCGAGAAATTGCCGGAGGATAGCCGCCAGATCCCCTACCGTCACCAAAGACGGCCTAAATTTGCGTTTTAAACTTATATTTCGAAATCTTTCGATGCGAGACGATTGAATCTCCCTCTTGAAACGTCAACAAAGGAGACCCAAAATTGCGGGTTTAAAATTTCAGTTTCGGAGATTTTTCGGAAAGAACGCCGATCCTTCCTAAGCTACGGTCTTAAAAAATAGCTTCAATTTAGTTTCAATTTTGAAAGAATTTTAGGAAAGAACTGCAACATTACTTTCACCTAAAGTCTCGAAAAAGTTCCTAAAATTGCGATATTTGACGTCAATTTCGAAAATTTCTCCATGCACCTTGAATATACTTGACTCCTTTGTCCTTGCAACCAAACACAACTAAAGATTAACTAGAAATATCTTTCATACGCCAATTTCGATAATTTTCTTGGAGCAATCCTCCTCCCCTGAACCACTGATACCTCCCCCCACGCTTCCCCTTCCTCCGTCCCTTCTCTGATGTCACCGAAGAAAGACTATAAAATGCGTTTTTACGACTAGTAAATTTTGGTATCTATTACTTAAAAGATATAAATTGTACCTAAGGAGTTTCATACTATAAAAAATTTGTTCCTTTTTATAAGATCATTCTTCTGTCCCCCCCTCCCTTTTTAAATTCGAACTTGGCATGGAAATTTAAAGAAAGATTTATATGGACGTTAAAGCGTAGTCAAAATATGCAAATTACTCTTGAGGGGCGGCACATTAGCTCTTTGCACACGGGCGGCCGACACCCTAGGATCGGCCCTGCTCTTTATAGATCATCCTAATTATTGATAATTGTTGTTATTTGTTATTGTAGAATACCAATGTACTCCCATTTGTAATTCTGAGTATGTGATTATTTTCTTATTAGGACAAGAATAACTAATGTGTTATACCTAAAATAGTGTTAATAATTCACATAAATGTACACAGAAAAAGTTTTTTATCCTTAAAAATTAAAATGCCTCTTATTTTTCAACATTTTTTTAGTTTTTTATAAATCAAAGACATAGTTGTCACTGTGTGACAGACTCAGACTGAACTAGAAACATTTAGACGCTCTTGACTAGTACCGCCGTGTTAAGCACAAAAGTCGAATCTGCAGCTGAGCTCAAAATAAGAAACTGCTTTTCAAAGCTTTGCGCGTATTTGATTCAAGTTCCACTTTTTCAGGATTTTTTTAAAAATATTTCCCATCCACAAATAGCCCCAAAGCATTATATTGGATATGTAAAATGAGTTGAGAACCACCTCGTGACAATAAATCAATTTTAATAAAAAGTACAGATATGACTTTTGTTCTTATCACGACAGAGTACTGCTTCTTAAATTGGTCATTACTACTTAAATATTGAAATTCCCCTTTCATTTGCTGTCATAGATACTGATAGAGTGGCTAGTATGAAGAGCAGAAAATTTGAAATTGACATAAAAATCGTAATTTTAGGAAATATTTGGTAATGTTGTAGGAAAAAGGAGTTTGGGATGCCCTCCCGAAACTTTTTCAACATTGAAGTCACTTTTCAATAGCTTCTTCCGAAATTTTTTCAAAATTAAAGTTTTTAAAACGCATTTTTAGGCTACTTTTCGAGCCATGAGGTGAAAGTGATGAGTAATAATGCTCAGATTAGTATACGAAAGTAAAAGGGAATTTACTTTTAAAATTGAAAAGGCATTATTTTTATCGATATTTTGAGTTAAAAATTTGAAATGTGTGAAAAAATAACATTCATGTCTCACGGAACCCCTGAGAGAGCTCCGTGGAACCCTGGGGTTCCGTGAAACACAATTTAAGAAACGCTGCGGTATATAATCACATTTGTTTGGGATATAATATTCTTGAAAGAACTTTCAATAATAAGAATTAGGTCGTTTCGCCATTGTTTTCTATCAGGTTACTAAGATTCTTTAGCATTTCCAATAACACACACACAGGTGGGGTTTTCGCAATTAATGAACTTTCATTCTCTTCTCCTAAAGATTCAATTCATCTTCTTAATTGTTGTGGAGTTTGTAAAATTAATTTCAATCGTGGTCTTGTCTATGTCGGACAGATCCAACATTTGAGATTTCGCCTAAAAGAGCATGAAACATGTGAAGTGAAGAAACAACAACTAAATAGGTTTGGCATTACTCGACACCCGTCGTCATTAAGGCTGTTGTCCCAAGAGATTGGCGCCAAGGGAAAATTAATCTACTCAAGTAATGAAAATCAACAGCAAATAGTCTCCCGATCTTTGTTGCATACGACGGGATTTTCAGTCTAGAATCGATTGAGATAATATTGTATAAAAATTTTGCGTTTTTATAATTTAAATTAATTTTAAATGAAAATCTCGCTTGGCGACGGTTTCAGAATAGCAACCATACACGCACTAAAAAGTGAGCAACTTTGCGTCCTACTACAAATCCCGTAATAATATTTGGGGAAAAAACAGTTATCGATGATTCATAAGACTGAGGGTCTTAATGATAATTTTTAAATTTCATTTTCATCAATTTTTATATTTTAAAGTGGATGTTTTAAAAAACTTGTTCAATCTCCGGACATTTAGTTTCAATTTTCTCATGCAGGTGTCGCTGAAGTAAGAAATCTGAAAAATAGCGCTCTCCTGCTCTTTTCCTAAATTACTACCATAAATCACTTAAGCTTTTTCCCAACGCGAGCCACTTGCGAGCTCCGCCTTTCTTTAAAGTCTGATAACGATGTTTCCCGAGGGCCCAGGGAATCGACTCCCCATCGGTGGTTGAATGCGTTCCTTTTGCTAATTTCAGCTTTTCACTGAGGCATTTCGCAATTTTTAATTTTGTCGGTCTGTATTTTGTTATTGTGAATGCCATTCATTAATAAAATGAAAAAAAATAAAAGCGATTTTTTGGCTATTTTGAAACGAAAAGCATTTATATATGTTTTTTTTATTTATGAGATAAATGATAAATCATAGTGCGTTTAACTATATGTGAGCAAAATTTTTAAATTTATCTAAACTTGTCACGTTTGCTGTATTGTAGAGTTTGGTTTGAAGTTACCGGTTTAACGATTGCTTCGGTTTAGTCACTTAATAAAGAGATTTCTTCTCAGGAAAAAGCAGGCGCCATCAAATTATATGTCTTGTTCGATCAACACTCAGAATAATTTCTGAAATTTCAACTTTTTATCATAGTTTTCCTAAACGTTCTTGACTTAATATCTCAATGAGAAAAAGTATATGATTTAGACAAACACAAACATCGTATATGAGCAATAAAAGAGAAAAACGAAAGAGGAAAAAATGTGCAGACCAACTCCAAGAATCTTTCCTGTTTTGAAAGTTTTAGGGTTGTGACTATTTTTCAAGAAAATGAGGAATCTCCTTTCAATAATGGTTTGGATAAGAATTTAATACTGTTAAATTTATTCTTGTCTTCCTTTTCATTTTCTTTTTGATTTTCCCTCATGGAAATTGATCATTAATTTAATTTCTTCAACATTTATGACTCCTTTTTGTTCAGTATTTCCGTAATAAATACCTACTTAGCACATAACAGTAAATTTTAGTGGGGGGGGGGGGCTTCTCCTAGGTAGTCAAAACTTACAAGAGACTAAAAAGTCATCTGCAATGGTACGGAAAGGCTTGGAGAAAGTAATTTATTTCTGCGATCGAGGCATTTTTATCTGAAGTTATTACCTTCAAATTAAATCAATGAAATACAGATTACTTTGTTCTAGGAAGATTTCACTTAACTGGAATTGATAATTAAATAATACTCGAAATTCATTCTCTTAGAAACGGTTCACTGGATATAAAGTAAATATAAAATCAGAAACATGATTCACTTATTATTGACAATTTTTTACATGCAATTTGATGACTAATGATATAATGAAAAATGTGGCGGTGACTATAAATAAACATTTATACACGAAATAAACGGCTACATTTTGTTGATGAGCGCCTCAAATGGATTGTACACGAGGAGCTCTGCAGTTTATGCACTCAATATGCATCACAGCTCACAAGATAAATATATACATATCATACAAAGCGAAAATGTTTCACTCAACTGGAATTGATAATTAAATATTTCTCGAAATTCATTTTCTTCAATAAGGAAACGGTTCATCCGTTATAAAGTAAATATAAAATCAGAAACATAATCAACTTAATATTGACATTTTTTTTACATGCAATTTGATAACTAATGATAATGAATAAAGTTGCGGTGATTATAAATAAATATTCATACTCGAAATAAATTGCTACATTTTGCTAAGGCGCGCCTCAAATCGATTGTACATAAGGAACTCTGCAGTTTATGCAGTCAATATGCATCACAGCTCACAAGATGAATATATACATATCATTACAAAGCGGAAAATGTTTCACTCAACTGGAATTGGTAGTTAAATAATTCTCGAAATTCATTCTCTTAAAAACGGCTCATTGGATATAAAGTTAATATAAAATCAGAAACATAATTCACTTTTTATTGACAATTTTTTACATGCAATTTGATGACTAATGATATAATGAAAAATGTGGCGGTAACTATAAATAAACATTCATACACGAAATAAACGGCTACATTTTGTTGATGAGCGCCTCAGAGGGATTGTACACGAGGAACTCTGCAGTTTATGCAGCAAGTTACCTTTTTGAATCTTCGATTTCGGAGCAAAGTTCGAAAACCCCCTCATCTGTTGCCTTAACAGCATTGAAAGTGGTGCATAAATGAGTTTTTACGGTGTTATATCAAGGAAAGAGGGTGAAATATAAGACTTCAGAATTTTTTTGGATATCGAAGCTCTCAAAACTAGTGATGTGCCGGATCGTTAAAAAAGTAGATCCGCGGATACGGATCCGGATCATCAGTGGCAAGATTCGCGGATACGGATACGGATCTCAAAATTTTTTTACACAATTCAACTATCCAAGTGTAAAATTCGTTACAAAAGGTATTCCCGTCAGAATAATGGCACTGTTTCTTCAAAAAATGTCGGTTACGGCGAAAATATAGTCAAGACTATGATTTACTCCTTAAAAAAATCTCCCCAAAAACTGAGGGAGAGCTAGAAGGAATGGATCAGTTCTGCTTTAATGTTTAAATAGAATGTTGAAAATTATTTCTAGCTTGCTCGGTAGATGTAGGATACAGGAACAAGAGTGGTAAAGCTGCTACTAGATAGGCTAGAAATATTTTTCGCATTTTATCGCATCAGCATAAATGCAGTGCTGACCCATTCCACCCAACTTACTCCGACCGACGATATAACAGAGACAGGAACACCTTTACTAACAGTAAATAGAGTATTTAGTCTCACTTTTTTTGAAGGATGCTGAGAAAAACCAAAATGAAGAATAACAGAAACCCCAAATCAATAAAAAAACTAATATTAAATTAAACATTATAAAAAAGAACCTCACATGAAGATAAATTTCGCGGGTCAGAACACACATTATTAACAAATATGAACTGATAGCAGATAGAAATTTTAAATCATTGAGCTTTTTCTCCTAATCTTCAGACTATGAAATCGCTACCAATCGCGCGTTTAAAAGCTTAGAATTGCATTTAAAATTTACTTAACAAGATTATAGTAGGTCCTTACTGTATAACTTGGAAGTTCCAAACTAATATTAAACGCAGAAAACTCGTTCTTTCAGTTATGCCAATATTTTTAACGTACGGGTAAGTTTTTACAACCCTAATTGTGAAAAACGTTAAGTCGGTTTTTAATTAATATCTCCGGTAATTAAAGTTCGAAAAAATCGAGGCCAAGCTAAGAACACTTTCAAAAAAGTCAGTTCTTGAACGAAAAAAGAACATATCCAAATCGGTTCACATGTTTCAGAGCTACGATGCCACAAATTGACACACAGAAACACACTTTTAAAACTTATATTACTCCTTCCTTTTCACGACGGGGGGTACTAATTGGCTTCTGAAACGATACCTTATAATTTATGTAGGGAATATAACCTAATTTGAACGGAATTTAAGTCTTTTACTCAAATATTTAAGAATTTTTAGAATAGAAAAGATCCGTTTTAGATCCGTCAAAAAAGTAACGGATACGGATACAGATTTATATTTTCAATCGGATATCCACGGATACGGATACCGATATCCGGAACATCACTACTCAAAATGCAGTTTTAGATGATCTTCGATAATTTTAAAGAAACGGGGTAGAAATATCCGTTTTTGGGTTCAAAACGTCAATTTCGAATAAAAAAAGAATTATTCATCGACTTTTTTTCGAAAAGGTCTATAAACCTTCCAGGCACTAACCTAGGCAAACTAAAAATTTTAACGAAATCGGTCAGGTATTTTCTGAGTTTACCCCGGATACATATAAATTTAGAGTTTGCGTTTTATTTATATAAAGATACTAATGCTGAATTATAGGCATGATTTAATTTCATTCGAAATCTTAATTATATGTGTGATTATAACTTTAGTAAATATAAATAATTTGGGAAGGTTTGCGACTAAAGATCTGTGATGCGACTCATGATACGGTGCTTCAAGATTTTTTTTTTTAATATGTATTTGTTTTATTTTATTAATTTATTTTTAACGTGCACATTTTTTTCAGACATGGCGCTCATAGAAGTTAAGCCGATACTTTGATTTTTCATCGAGAAGTACAATCGACAAAAAATTGTGGTAAAAAAGAAAAAAGATCGTTTTGATGATTTTTTAAATATTTTTTTTTTGGGGGGGGGAGTTCCACCTTGAAGGTCCCACCCTGCGACAAATGTTCATGTTTTTACACTTTTCTTTTCTCTATGCCCTCTCCCACTCAAAATAATAACAACGGTTTTAAAACAGTCAAAAACAGAAAAAAATGGGAGGGGGAGGAAGTATCACTATCACCAAAACTCCAAAATGGGATGGGTAGGGGGAAACGGTGGTCATATTTGGATTCAAGGGGTTATTTTATGTAATGACATTTCATAAAACATTTTACAGAACAGACTGATATAATCGACATTGATAGTGTTGTTAAAGATTTTCCGTTGATGAAAAGTAGAAAATTAATAGTTTAGGTTAAGAAAAAAATTTTTCAAGTATAAATATGTGTATCTCTCAGGTAATTTGTAATCATATTTTTGTTTCTTTTTCTTTTCAATAAGAGGTTTCAGAATTACTACCAGCATACCAGTATGTACAGTTTTTGATCACGTTTTAAATGTTTTAATTTAAGGAAAATATTATCGCTCATAATGCAATAATTTTTGAAAAATATTTCAACCAACAATTTTTCCTGTTTGACGTAATATTATATTAAAATGGAAAACGTATTTTGGATAATAAAATCCTGTTTTCGTTCTATAAAATGTTAAAAATGTCTTTTTGGGGGGGGGGGGGGGCGGCATTCAGCAAAGAAATTTAAGAGGGACGGCAAATTTGGTGCCTGCCACGGGCGGCAGAAACCTACGCTACGCCGCTGTTTGCAATTATCAATTAATTACAGCATGGTTATCTATTTATTTATTTATTTTTCATGGCCCTATAGTTTCATAAAACATGTTTTCTATCATTCTTTGAAGTTTTAAAACATTTCCTTGTAATGGCACGCAGATGAATTATTGAAACATGATATAGACTGGCAGAGGCGTAGGAACTATATAAAAGTAGGGGGAGCTGAGGCTCATGATAGGGATCCAAGGGACAGAAGCAGTAGCACCACCAGATTTTTTTTGGGGTTGGAGCACTTGAAAAAAATTTTCTTATTTGAAATGATTGTCGATCCTTTCGTCTTCCTCTCTCTTTTCAAGTAATGTTTCCAATCATATCTAATATATAAATTCAGGCAGTCAGAAGCAAAGGGATGTAAGTGGACTTCAAGTTTTGAGTAAAACGTATCAAGTAAGCCTTCATTGATTTTTTTTTCTAAATCATGCTGTACAGCAGCACCTACCAGGGCTATTAGTACAATCTCTTGCCCCAAGACAGAGGAGAGGTCCCTCTACTGTTTGAACTGGTTATCTCCAAATTTTCAATTTTGCCACTTACATCTTTTTGCTTCTCACTGCCTCAATTGTATATGGAGAGAATGAGGTAATAAAACTTCTGGTTTTTGGAAGGGGTGTGAGGTCTCAACGGTTCTTTTCGGCCTCCCACGACGATTACGTCTGGTTAGGGGGTCATTCTTGGAGACCACACGCAACCACTGCAGTTGTCCTACGGTCTTACACAAGATCCCCTTTCAAGATTACGCAAAAGTTGCGGTCACTACGGCGCCGCTCCTCCTCTTTTGTCTCGGAGCACAGACCACCCTGTGGTGAGAATCGAAGTTTTCTTCGGGGGTCTGAAAGGCTTCTGGAGGCAGAGATGGTTACGCCACGAGCCGGGACTGAGGTCCGAAATTCTCTCGGGAACGCAATGTTCCAAGGTTTGGTTTGTAAAGCCAATATATAACTTAACTTCCAACGAAGTTAGTCCTCTGTGGATAAGATTCCTGCATTTACAATCCTTGTAAATTAATTGTACATAGCTGTATGCAATTACTCCAGACAATAAAAGTTTATTTTTATTATTTATGGTCTGGTACGTTACAGCTTTAAACTTATTTGGTGGCAGCTTCGCGATGGTTCCTCTATCGCCTCAAAGAGACTGGTAAACAAATTATTTACCATAGTTGACATTGCAATTCATCCAGAACTGCTCTGCTTGGAATGTGCTCATCTTGTGCATCTTCGCCCATGTGAAGAGCTGTGTGTTCTTCAACTTCTGTGCGCGTGTGAAAGAAGAAATTTACTTCTTGTGTTTTTAAAAGCGAAATCGTCGCATTTCCTTTTGAATTAACAACGGGCAACCCGTTAAAGAATTTTTAGAGATCGGTCATCGCGACCTGAACTTTTTTGTGATAACCCTCCTGTGGTTCCTGCACATTTTTAGAGATCGGTCATCGGACCTGAACTTTTTTGTGATAACCCTCCTGTGGTTCCGCACATTTTTAGAGATCGGTCATCGTGACCTGAACTTTTTTGTGATAACCTCCGGTGTTTCCCGCACGGATCCTAGTATCCATTAATTAGTTCCCTATCTCTGAATTTACACTTGGATATACCCTGATGAGGTCCTTTCTGCAATTGGGTAAGTACCCTTTTCATTTTTGAGAGTGACGGTTAGGGTGTAAAACTGTTCTTTTTTCTCTGTGTAAAGTAAAATTACTGTACCTTATGAACATGTATTTTGCTAGGATTAATGACACTTAACTTAATTAGGTAGTTCATTAACTTTTAATTTGGCAGTTGTCTTGTTTGTATTTTTATTTTTCGAAATTAAATTGTTTTGTAATCATGGCTTTCTTAAACAAAGCAAAAAAGTCTGAACTCCAGGAATTAGCTGAAGAACTGGGGTTAACTGTAACTCCTGATTTAAAGGTTGTTCATTTGAAAGAGTTAATTTCAAAAAGTACGGAGGACCCTGAAGTGATTAAAACAATGTTTGAAAACATTATTTCCGAAAGAAATTTGATTTTGGAAAAGGAGAAAGAAAGGAAACAGGAAGAGAAAGAACAGAGGGAATATGAGTTAGAAATGCTCAGGTTGCAGTCTCTCCCACAGCAGGGAGCTGTTTCAAATGTAAACACTGGGTTTCGGGCATCAAAAGAAAATTTTGAATTTGTCAAATTCATCCCAAAATTCGATCCCGAAAAATCAGACATCAGTCTGTACTTGACTATTTTTGAGCGACAGGTCAAAAAGGCAGATATTTCCCAAACTAATTGGGTTTACTGCCTGTTAAGTTTACTGCCGCTGGACATCGTGCAGTTGATTGCTCGGGAGTCTGATGAAAAGTCAGAAGACTACGATCACATCAAACAAATTTTACTTAAGAAATTTAAATTAAGTGCGGAAGCTTTTCGCCAGAAATTTGTTCAACTGAACAAGCGGGTTGAAGGAACTTGGAAAGATTTTGCGTTCGAAAGCAAAAATTTTCTTGAGCAATGGCTTGAAGGTTTAGAGGTCGGGGACTTTGAATCTTTGAAAAGTCTGATGGTAACCGATCAAATCAAAAAGCGCGTAGCAGTAGAAGTGAAAGAGCATTTCATCGACGATTGGGGACAATACAAAGACCCTGAAAAATTAGCTGAACTGTTAGACAGCTATGAAAATATACGAAAAAATCCCAAACAGACAAAAACTCAGAAGAGTGAAAAGACCGCTCATAGGTCAACTAATGGGAAATTTGGGAACAACCCCTTATTGAACGGAGAACGCTCCGCGCCGGGGATGAACAATATGGGGAATTTCGAAAAGCGAAAGACACCCCGCTGTTATGAATGCAACAGTCCTAATCACTTGAGACCGTCTTGTCCGAAGCTAATGAAAGAACGGAGTGGGGGTAGCGAGAGTTTAAATCGTATTTCGGTCAAGGAAAGGTGTCATTCTGAATTCTTAAATCCTTACATTCAGGAGGGCATTATTGGGAATCATAAAATTCTAATACTTCGAGATACTGGATCCTCGATTGATCTTTGTACTAGAAAATACGTTAATCCTAATTCTTATACAGGAGAAGTGGTGTGGGTTAAACAACCACTAGATGCGCATCACATTGCTTTGCCTCTTGCTGAAGTAGAAATTGAAGGGGAGCATTTTGGGAGGATAAAAACAAAGGCTGCCGTTTGCTCTGACTCTTTAGATACGGGGCGTTATTTGCTAGGAAATAAAACCGCTGCCTTGCTTAAGGAGCAAAAACAGTATGAATTTCCAGATTGTGAATTCTTAAACGCCGTACAGACTAGGGCGATGCTGAATAAATACAAATTGGCTGAAGATTGTGAGTCAAATCATGATTTTGGGAATGAAGCTCTGTCTGTTATCACTGATAAAAAGGATGCAGATCAAGGGGAAAATGTTGGGATTGAAGGGGATCAGCAGGAGGAGGAAACCCCGCTGATTATTCCGGCAGTAGAGCCTAACGCTCCAGAATTATCTCTTTTAGAAATCAGCCATGAGGATTTAAAAGAACTTCAGCGGAATTGCCCAAAATTAAAACCAATTTTGGATATTGTGTCATGTAAAAATAAGACCTCCAACCGGGATAATTATAACATTAAAAATGAATTGCTAGTTAAAGCGCAGACTGACCGGTTAGGCAACACGAAGGAGTTAATTATTGTTCCCGAGGTGTTAAGGGAAAAAATAAAGGGCATGTGTCATGAGGGAACCTCTGCTCATTTAGGAATTACTAAATCCAAGGATAAGCTGGTTAGACATTTTTTTTGGCCGGGATGTTTCAAGGATATGGAAATGTTTGTCCGGTCTTGTGACCCCTGTCAACGGGCCGGTAAACCTAGTGATAAAAAGAAGGCACCTCTAAAAATCGTTCCTATCATTGGGGATACTTTTAGCACATTAAACGTAGATTGTGTTGGGCCTTTAGTAGAATCACCTAACGGTAATAGATATTTAGTCACCGCAATTTGTTTGGCCTCAAAATATCCAGAAGCCATTCCGGTGAAAGATATTGGGTCAGTTTCAGTTACGGATGCTCTTTTAATCATGTTTAGCAGAATGGGTTTTCCGGTGGAAATTCAGTGCGATCAAGGGCGATCGTTTACGAGTATTCTTACTTCTGAGTTTTTTAAGCGATTTGGTGTAAGAATTAAGCATAGTTCTGTCAACCATCCTCAATCTAATCCAGTGGAGCGGTTTCACAGAACCATCAAGCGATTAATTCGTGCATTATGTGTAGAGTCCGGACCTGACTGGGAGAAACACCTTCCACTAACTTTACTTGCCCTGCGCACGGCAGTTCATGAGAGTACGGGATATGCTCCAGCAGAGTTAATTCATGGGAAAAATCTTAGGACGCCGGAAACTCTTTTATATGAAAAGTGGATGGGAGATGATATTGAAAACGAGGGTGTAACCGAATACGTTTTTAAACTCATAAATCGTTTAAAAAGGTGCCAGGAGGTAGCCATTAAAAAAATGGAAGAGTCGTAGATTAAGAGAAAGGGTTACTGCGATAAGCATACGGTAAAAAGAGAATTTAAAGTGGGCGATTTGGTCCTAATTTTGGCAACATCGAGGCCAACAAAATTTTCTGTTCAATGGGTTGGTCCTGGGACGATTAGAAGTAAAATTTCTGAAACAAACTACATTGTAGAATTGTCTGGGAAACGGGAAAGATGTCAAATCTATCACGTGAATATGCTCAAGCCCTATCACAAGAGACCGGAACAGATTAATTTGCTGAGTTTTGAAATGAAGGATGATGCATCAGCCGATAACGATGTGGATTTCCCCACCATTGAAAGGGACCCCAACATCTATAATTTCAGTGAAATAGTTCAATCGAGTAATCTTTCAGATCGTCTAAATTCAGAACAAATTGAGCAGTTAGAGAGATTATTAAATAAGTATTCGAAGAGTTTTTCAAATGATCCTGGTCTCACTAATTTGGTTGAGCATGACATCGAATTAATAAGTGACAAACCCGTACGTTCAAAACCTTATCGTGCCTCGCATAGGCAAAATGAAATTTTGAAGGCAGAAGTTCAGAGAATGCTTGACCTACGCATTATTGAAGTGGGGGAGTCAGACTATTTGTCCCCCCTCATTCTAATTGAAGTCCCTGGAAAGGATCCTAGGCCTTGCATAGATTATAGGCGATTAAACGAAATTGTTCGAACAGAATATTTCCCGCTTCCAAATATCGAGGAACGCGTTGAACAGGTATGTGCAGCCAAGTACATTACGATTTTAGATTTTGCTAGGGGATATTGGCAAATTCCGTTGACTCCTAAAGCCCAGCGTTTAGCAGCTTTTTGCACAAATTTTGGGACTTTTCGACCCTTAAGGCTTCCTTTCGGGCTAAGGAACGGTCCTTATATTTTTGCTAAGATTACGTCAGAACTGTTAAACGATTGTGAATCTTTCGCCGTGCCGTATATTGACGATATAGCCGTGTATTCCAACACCTGGGAATCCCATTTGAAGCATTTGGATTGTGTACTCAAGCGCATTTCAAAGGCTAACCTAACTATTAAACCATCGAAATGCAGGTTCGCGCAAAATCATGTTAAGTATCTGGGACACATAGTAGGTTTCGGTTTCCGTTCTCCTGCAGAAGCGAAAGTAGAAAGCATTCGATCTTTCCCTACTCCGCGAACAAAGACGCACGTTCGTGCTTTCCTCGGATTAGCAGGGTACTACAGTCGCTACATTCCAATGTTTTCGGCTATTGCTGCGCCTCTCTCCGACACGTTGAAAGAGAAGTCGAAAAAGGGGGAAATTGTTTGGACTCCTGAATGCGAGAAGGCCTTCGGTCAATTGAAAGAAATGTTGACGAGTCAGCCAGTTTTGTTTGCTCCGAATTTCAACCGTGAATTCATTGTGCAAACGGACGCGTCAGATCGTGGTTTAGGCGTTGTACTTACGCAGTTTGATGAAAATGGGGAAGAACATCCCATTTTATACTTAGTAAAAAGTTTTCAGACGCCGAGCAAAAATACTGCACGAGTGAGAAAGAGTGCGCCGCGATAGTTTTCGCTGTAAAGAAATTACATTTTTACCTCGATTCAAATTTACCGTTCAAGGTAATTTCAGACCATCATCCACTCGTGTGGTTGAATAAAAATTCAAGTACCAATCCTCGTTTAACGAGATGGTCGTTAGCTCTTCAGCCCTACAATTTTGAAGTCAAACATAGGCCAGGAAAAGAACATCAAAATGTCGACAGCCTAAGTCGTTCATTCTTTCAGTAAAAGAAAGGTTTGAAGGTTGTTGTTTTTTTTTTTTATTTAGCTAAGAAATTTTTATGCATTTTCATTTTTCATGTGATAAATCACATAGTTTTGGATTATTTAGAGTTAATTTTAGAACAGAAAATAACATTAATAAATTAATTGTTAAATTAGGTCGGGTTGTAATAACTTTTAAAATATGTTTTAAGAGGTTGAGTCACTCTCAAGTATGGAAATGGTACTGCTCTCTTCTTGTCAGAAATTACTGTTTCATGTATGTGTAACTGTAATCGCCGTGACTATGATTTCGAACTGTTTACACGTGATTCAAGTGTGACAAGATTTGCATAACAGTGTGTTGGACTTATTTCAAACTATTTGAACTGTTTCCAAATTTTTGAACTTTCCAACCATGTGAAAAGTTCCCTTTTTAAGGGGGAAGGAGCTGTGAGGTCTCAACGGTTCTTTTCGGCCTCCCACGACGATTACGTCTGGTTAGGGGGTCATTCTTGGAGACCACACGCAACCACTGCAGTTGTCCCACGGTCTTACACAAGATCCCCTTCCAGATTACGCAAAAGTTGCGGTCACTACGGCGCCGCTCCTCCTCTTTTGTCTCGGAGCACAGACCACCCTGTGGTGAGAATCGAAGTTTTCTTCGGGGGTCTGAAGGGCTTCTGGAGGCAGAGATGGTTACGCCACGAGCCGGGACTGAGGTCCGAAATTCTCTCGGGAACGCAATGTTCCAAAGTTTGGTTTGTAAAGCCAATATATAACTTAACTTTCAACGAAGTTAGTCCTCTGTGGATAAGATTCCTGCATTTACAATCCTTGTAAATTAATTGTACATAGCTGTATGCAATTACTCCAGACAAATAAAAGTTTATTTTTATTATTTATGGTCTGGTATGTTACACCCTGTCTACCTTATACGAAACGCTCCTTCTACTACCATCGCCGAAGAGTTTTTGTTCTGAGCGTGTACATGAGTAATTGAAACCAAGTGTAATATTATTTTGTATTTCGGCTTATATGAAACATGACATTCTTTAATTCTGAATTATGGTTTTTTTCCTTTCAATATTAATTTATAAGCTTTACTAAAAAATTGAGTCTTTTGAAAATAATTGTTGGCTCGAATAGGGTTGTTCTATGATAACTCCAGAATTTACTCACATTTTACGATCATTACCTACTATTGTGAGTTTTCGGTTACTTCTTCTAAGCAGGTGACTAATATTCTGGTGGTATTCCATAACCAAGTATTATGGTTAATTACAGGAGTCGTAAAATCAACACCAATCGATGCTCTAATGAAAAGCAGGCTTTACTGTTATGGGAGAAAATTACAAGAGACTCAGAGCTCCAAACCCTTTGGAATGATTATCTCGCTAATACCAAGAGAAAGCGAAAGACACTTAAAGAGTCATCTTTTTCGTTTTGATCTAATGCAATTTTCTTTCCCGATTTAAAGGTAAGATTTTCAACAGAACTGATCACGATGTCGAAAAGCATGAAACAGAAAGCAAGATCCTAAGAATCCCTTTTTTTCTTTACAGACTTTAAGTACCCTATACCCAGAGAATGATTGGCTTTAAGTTTTCATTAAGAGCTCCAAGTCGACAGACAACAATGATTCAGGTGATGGAGTCTTCTCTCTGTAACATCTTCTCTTTTTAATACACCAATAGGAAAGCACAGAACTGTTACGCACTGCTCTATCTCAACTTGTTTACCAGACAAGTCATTTTAAAGGTTAGTCATTTTAATGGATTCCATGGATACACTTCAAGCAATATCTTCCACCGAGACTTCTATCTCAATGAGATATTCTCAAATATCAACAGTTAATTTGCGGTTATACATCAAAGCCATAAAGTCATTGCCATGCGATTGATTCCATCAATCAAATAAATCTCTAGCAATAAAATAAAATTTTTGTTTTGCCAAAGCAATTATGAAAAGGTATGACAGAGAGCATTTCTGGTCTAAATTTAGCAATAAGATAAACAAATTTGTAGATTAACTTCTTGATATACCAAAATGACCGCGAGATAAAACTGTAGCCGATTTTTGAATTGCCAATCCAAGCATTTAAAGACCATAGGCATTTCCCAGAGTCCCTTGTGTAAGCATTGGGTTCATGTGGTGCGGAGGCAAGTTGCGGGACTAGACAAATTAGGGGGGGAGGGGAGACTAATATTGAGAGACTAGACAAAAAATGAGTGATTTGTAGACTACACTAGTGAACTTTATTTATTTATTTAGAAGCTAAATAGCTTCACATACATAGAGGACTTTGTACCAAGCGCCTTGCCTCCAAACACCTATAGGAAACATTTACAACACAAGAGAAGGAAATAACACCCAGGGCACTGGCGGGA